>NC_091079.1:52235606-52538636 GCF_032405125.1 Capricornis sumatraensis
AACAACACATGGTGAAAAAATATTACCGAAAATCTATAAACCAAGCAATTCGCAGAACTCACACAAGTGCAGAAACCATTTACGTTATCACCATCCAGAGTGGAGAGACCATATAGAAAATCTTCATTAGAGACTCCCAACAAAGTCAAATCGCAGTAGTGGGACATGATAAGATCTAGAGTAATATCAATTCTAGACCTGCTTTAACCTCAAAATGATCAATCTGATCCATAAGTAACCTGACTGCCTGTCAAACACATTAAAGAAATTTTAAAGATAGTCAACAAAATATCAGTTCAGTTCAGTTCAGTCGCTCAGTCGTGTCCAACTCTTTGAGACCCCATGAATCGCAGCACGTCAGGCCTCCCTGTCCATCACCAACTCCCAGAAAATGACAATTACAATGTTTTATTTTTTTTACCCAGTCAAAAACTAGTAGGTATCTGAAAGAGTAGAAAAATGTAACTCATGAAAACGAGAAAATTCACAAAATAGAAATAGATGTAGAAATCTTAGAGATTATGAAATTAGCAGACACAGATGTTATAAATGCTATTTTGTGTATGTGTGTGCGCGCACGTGTGTGTGCGTGTGTGTGTGTGTGCGTGTGTGTGTGCGTGTGTGTGTGTGTGTGTGTGTGTGTGTTAGCTGCTCAGTCGTGTCCAGTCCTTTGCAACTCCATGGACTGTAGCTCACCAGGCTCCTCTGTCCATGGAATTCTCCAGTCAAGAATACTGGAATGGAATGGGTAGCCATTCCCTTCCCCAAGGAATCTTCCCCACCCAGAGAGAGAATTCAAATCTCCTGTATCTCAGGCAGATTCTTTACCATCTAAGCCACCAGGGAAGCCCAAATGCTATTATTAATATGGTCAAAGATTAAAGTAAAAAGATGAGCTTAATGAGGACAGAATCTAGTGAAACAAATGAAACTTTTTAAAATGAAAAATAGAATATCTTCAATAAAAATTTTATTGGATTAAATTTATAGCAGATTAGGCAGTTCAAAAGGAAAGATCACTAACCTTGTAACTACAGCAATAAAACTATCCAAAATAAATGACTGAACATCAATAACAAAAAAACTAAAAAACAGAACCTTAGTAATTTTGGGGACAATATCAAACAATCTAACATTTGTGCAATTTGAGACCTAATAGATATGGAGAGTGGGGAGACCAAAAAGAAAAAATGAAATCATGGATGAAATGTTCATAATTTGATTAAAGTTATAATCTTACAGTTGAAATAAACTTGATAAATTCTAAACTTGTTAAAGCAACCAACCAACAAACAAAAACACCAAGGTATATCTTAATATAGTTACTTAAAGTTATTCATAAAGAGAAACTCTTACAGGCAACCATCGTGGGGAAGAGGCATATGACACATAGGTATAAGCAATACAGCAGGTTTCCTATTAGAAACTCAAAACCCAGAAGATAAACAGAAAACACCTTTAAAGTGTTGAAAGAATAAAAAATGTTAACCTAGAAACTTTTCAAATATGAAGCCAAAACGAAGTTTGTTTTTCTGAGAAAGAAAAACAAAATTTATCACTAGCAACACATAATATGAGAAAAGTGAAAAGAAGTTTTTTAGACAGAAAGAAAAGGATATCAGGAGGATACTTGGATCAACACAGAGGAATGTGGAGTGACAGAAATAATATTTAAAATTTTTCCTAATTTTAAACTTGTTCTAAAGATAACTGCTTAAAAATAAAATCAGTATATTGTATGTTTTAAGATCTGTGTAAGAGTAATGTGTATGATGACCATAATACAAAAGATGGTAAGAGTGAGATGCTAGTATATTTTTGTTAAGATTCTTATGCTATATGTGAAGTAGTAAAATGTTACTTTAAAAATTATTTCAATAATTATTGCAATAATAATCTAATTGCAAAGATTTAAAGCATAATTAAAAGGAAAAAATTAGATTGGGCAAAAAAGCAAATTCCAACACAAACTATCATGAGAAACTCATTTTACATGTGAAGACACACTCAGGCTAAAAACTGAAAAAATGGAAAAATACATGCCATGCAGCAAATACTAATTATTAGAAAGCTAGGATGGCAATATTAATACCTAGAAAAGAAAACTTCAAAACAAGAAAAGATATCAAGGGTAAAGATGAACATTTCATAAAGATAAAGGATAATTCATCAAAAAGACAAAAACAATCTTGAATGTATATGCACCTAATAAGGGAGGTTCAAAATTGTTACAGTAGAAACTGACAGAACTGACACAAATACAGTTAGACACTTTGACATTCTTTTCACAGCAATTGAAAGAAAGAAGACAGAAAATCAAAATGGTTCTAGGAGACTTAATCAACACCATCAACCACCGTGACCTAACTGACATATAACAGAACACTTTACCCGAAAGCTGAATTATAGAGAACCTATTTAGGACATTCACTATGATTGAACATATGCTGGGGCCACAAATATGTTTGTATTAGAAAAGAAAAAGTTCAATAGCAATGATCTATACTTCAACTTTAGAAATCTATAAATTTAAGTAGAATGAAGACAATAATAAAAAAATAGAAATAGACAATATTGAAAATTAATAAAACCAAAGCTGATTCTTTGAAATAAGAATGAATAGAAATTATCAATATGATAAACAAAGGAGATATCACTACAGATCATAGAGATATTAAAGGATAGTAAATAGTAAGAGAATATTAGGACTTTCCTGGTGGCTCAGATGATAAAGTGTCTGCCTACAATGGGGGTGACCTGGGTTCAATCCCTGGGTCGGGAAGATCTCCTGGAGAAGGAAATGGCAACCCACTCCATACTCTTGCCTGAAAAATCCCATGGATGGAGAAGCCTGTTAGGCTACAGTCCATGGGGTCAGAGAGAGTCGGACTCGACTGAGCGACTTCACTTTCACTTTCAAGAGAATATTATGAACCACTTTCTGTGAATATATGACAAACTATATGAAACACACAAATATCTTGAAAGATACAAATTACTAAAATTTATCTAACTTAAAAATCTGAAAAATTCTGTATCTATTAAAGAAAATTAATTTGTATTAAAAATCTTCTCCCCCAAATAAAGTTCAGCACCTAGATGTCTTTACTGGTGAATTATAACTGGACTTTAAGGGAAAAATTAAATGCTACAAGAATTATTAACTGAATTATTAAGTTCACAAAACACAAAAATCAAGTTATAAAAGTCAGTTGGATTTCTATATACAGGCAATGAATAATGGAATATTTCAACAAAAATACCAGTTATGACAATGTCCAAAATTGCAAAAATTTAAGGAAATATTTAACAAAAAATATGTACACTGAAAACTGTAAAATATTGCTGACAAAAATTAAAGAAGATGTAAATAAATGAAAGTGAAGTGAAGTGAAGTCACTCAGTCGTGTCCAACTCTTTGCGACCCCATGGACTGTAACCTATCAGGCTCCTCTGTCCATGGGATTTTCCAGGCAATGGCACTGGAGTGGGTTGCCATTTCCTTCTCCAGCAGATCTTCCCGACCCAGGGATCAAACTCAGGTCTCCCGCACTGTAGACAGACGCTTTACCGTCTGAGCCACCAGGAAAGTCCAAAAGAGATATACCATATTCATGTATCTGAACACTGAATATTCTTCCCAAATTTATCTATAGATTAATATAATCCTAATCAAAATCCAAGACAGTTTTTTAAAATAATATTGAAAAATTATTTTAAATTTTTCATTTTAGTAAAAAGGATCTTCAAAAATAACCAATGTATTGTGAAAGACAAACACAAAGTTGGAGAACTTAAAACACTTAATTTGAAGATTTACTATAGAATTATAGTAACCAACCCAGTGGAGTATTATTATAAAGATATGTAGATTAATGAACTAGTATAAAGAGATTCAGGCATATATGGTTGATTTTTGCCAAGGCAACCAAGATAAAATATAGTGTTATCAAAAAATATTTTGAAGCAAGTAGATATTTATATGAAAAATATAAAATTTGCTCTTACCTTACACCTTATACACAAATTAATTTGAAATTGATTATACACCAAAGAAAAAAGACAAAATTATAAATCCTCTAGAAGAAAACTTAGGAGAAATTTTTGGGAGTGTTGGGTAGGTTAAGATTACTTAGAGTGCAAAAAGCACAGACTATAAAAGAAAAAAAGCAATAACAGATTTCAGAATTAAAACTTCTGCTCTCTGAAAACAACAAAGAAAATGTTCACAGTATATTTTTCTGACATATGGCTTGTATCAAAAAATGTTAATGCAAACAACCCAACAAAAAGAAGACTCAAAGGTTTGAAAGAGATACTCAAAAAAGGAATACCCAGATGGTCAATAAACACAGAAGACAATGGCCCAAATCATTAATTATTAAAGAAAGGCAAAGTTAAAGCAAAAATAGATACCACTATACACCCATTCAATAGCTAACTGACATTACCAGACATTGGTAAAATGTGGAATAACTGGAAACCCTATACATTTTGATAGGAATTTAAAATGGTGAAACCACTTTCAAAAATCGCTTGGCAATTTAATAAAAAGTTAAATATGCTCTTACTACTACATATCCCAGCATTTTCACTCTTGTGTATTTATCCAAAACAAACAAAAACATATGTCCACCCAAAATCTTATACATAAGTATTCATAGCAAATTGATTCACAATAGCTATGTGAAGGGTAAACTTTAAAGTGACCCCGTGATCCTCATCCCCTGATGTTCATGCCCTGGAGTAATCCATTCCTCCTCTGTGTAGGGGGCACCTAGAACTCGCCTCTAACCAATGAAAACTGGCAAAGTAATGCCACATCACTCCTGTGATTACACTATGGTATGTAAGATTTCATCTTGACAGCCGGCTATACAGAAAGTGCTGCTTTCCATTTCTGCCTTCCAAGGAGAGAGTGACTGTGTCTTCTATAGCCACTAGGAAATATAATCTGCCAAAAATATGCCCGAGTTTGGAAGATAGCCCTTTCCCAGCCTAGATTTCAGATGAGAATCTAGTCCTGGCAGACACCTTCATTGCAGCCTTGCAGAGAACCCTGCTAAGCTGTGCCTAGACTCTTGATCCAGGAACCAGTGAGATAATGAATATGTGTGCTTTTGATGCTGTTTGGTTTGGGGTAACGTGCTACACAGCAGCAGAAAACTAAAACAAGCCAAAATCTGGCAACAATCTAAACATCTAACAAGTACATGGACATGTGATACATCTATATTATATAAAAGAAAACAATACTAACGTACATAAAACAAGAATGAAACTCAAAAGTATTATGCTGAGCAAAGGAGGCAAGAAACTAAAGATGGCATGCTGCATCATTCATTTATTTGCTATTCAAAGAAGACAAATCTTATCTATAGAACAGAAAGCATATCAAAGCTCAAAAGGTTGTACCCATAAATTATACCTCAATAAATGTGATTCTAAAACACTTTAGGAACTCAGAAATGGTACTTTTATTTCTAAATATTTAAGCTAATAAAAGGGAAAACAGTTCATGTACTTGTAAATATAGCATATCTGGCTACAAATAACCTTTTAAGACAGGAAATCTTGCTCTTGATCTAGAGCAAGTGCTTAATAATCACCATAAAGGAATTTTGGGAGCCTGGATAAAATTCTGTATTGACTCTAACTGCGCAATAGCAAAGCCTAGAAGACTCAGGCTAAATAAGAGTTTGTACCTATTTCACTGACTAATAATGTATAGATAGGATTTTGCCCTGAATGTGGAATCCAATTCTAAGGTCGCAAGTGCAAGGCCTTGTACCAAGGCCACAGAACCAGAGCCCAGAATCAAGTTCATCTCTGGAACTAACTGAGCCTCATTATAACCATTGCCAGAAGCCCCCTGATCCTCACCAGCCCGTTTCCTGACCACAGATTAGCAAAGGTGCTCACCCTGGTCCTCATCCTATAGCACCTAGCCAGTCATCTAATGCCACCCCTCCAGAAGGAATTTTCTTTGTTTTGCGTTTTCCCTGGTGGTTCAGTGGTAAAGAATCTACCTGCCAATGCAGGAGTTTGGCATTACATGTCCGATCCCTAGATCCAGAAGACCCTCTGGAGAAGGAAATGCCAACCCACTCCAGTATTCTTGCCTGTGAAATCCCTTGTACAGAGGAACCTGGTGGGCTACAGTCTGTGAGGTCGCAAAAGACTAAGACACAACTTAGTGACTAAACCACTACCAGCCCGTGAAAGCATCGGCTCTCCCTTGAGCTGGCCTGCTGTTCTAACATCATCTCCCAGTAATAAACTCTATTCTCCCATCAGTCAAATGTCCCTGGCCTGTCAGGAGGTCAGTCCGCTGAGATCACAGTACCCACATTAACTCTGCTTTCCACTCTTAATAAACTCACTCCTTTATGAAATACTCGGTGTTGGAAATTATTTCCCAACCCATACTCAGACTGCCACGACACTGGCTGTCTATATAGGTAAGGCACACCAGATCATTTGGACCACGAGAAAAATATAAACCCTACGCTTCAGAAGAAAAATGTATTAAGGGATAAAAGACAGTGTTACAAGTCACTGTAAGGTCAAGCAGAAAACGAGGATACAGATAAAGTTCTAGATAGATTCACCAGAAGTGGTACTTGCTTTGGGAAGGAAGCTCATGCAAAATTAATGTAGAAACAGATTCTTGAGCTAGTTTTTGTAGATTTTGAAGGATGTTTAGAGAAGCAAAGAAACCAAATGGAAGGATGTTTTTGTTTAAATGCAAGAATACTGAGAATAAGAAAAAATCATTTTAAAGATCACAGTATAAATAGTGGGAAATAATATACATTGCAAAGGCATTTGAATGATTCTACTCTAAATACACTCTCTCTAGGTCATTTTATCTAATACCATGACAGTAAATAATACATTTATGCCAACTATTCCAAACTCTATCTTTATTCAGCCTCTTCATTAAACTCCAAATTTGATATCTAAATGCCTTCTTGAAGCTGACTCGCATGACTAATAGTAATCACAACCTCAACATGATGAAAAAGAGATTTTGATTCTACTGCTCCCAAAACCTGTGCTCTCAATCTTTTCCTTCTTAGTAAATGGTCTATTGTCTATTTACTTAGGTCAAAAAACCCTGGAGTTCCCTTTGATTCCTTTCTTTCACTCTTGATTTCAATTACATTGAAAATTACCACCCACTTTTCTCTGAAAATAAGTTCTGAATACCTCTCTCCAATGCTGCCCGTCTAGTCCAAGCAGACCTAATCTCTTGCCTGAAGTACTGCCTTGGCTGCTAACTGGTCCCCTAGCTCTCATTCTTCCCCTCTCCAATCTCCTTCTACACAGAAGCCAGAATAAGCTTTTCAAAGTTAAATTATATTGTTGGAACACCCATTAAAACCTTTCATCAGCTTCACATTGCAGTTGAAACAAAATCCGACTTCCTTATAAAGCTTGCAAAGCCAACTGTGGCAGGGCCATTGGATGTCTCCCTATCTCATTTCTCCCCACTCTGCACCTCATTCACTCAGCTTCAGGCACACTGGTTCAACCTCAGGTCTGCTCAAGGTTTTTGTCTTGCTATTTCTTCTGCCTGGAAAATACAGGCTCCATGTCTTGAAATGGCTACTTTATTTTGTTCACTGTATTATCCCTGGTAAGGCTCTTCCAGATTGACACACTTATTAGTCCCTTGCCCAGGCTTAACTCCAAAACAGAGTTTGAGGGCCCCTCTTTAAAGACAGAGGAATGAGACCGTACATTAACCAACTGGGTAAAATATCTTACTCTGGTATATATAGCCACGTGAACACCTTTGTAGGGCTCCCCAAGGCTTAAGAATGGATCTTTGCAATTGAGGGACCCTTTGGCTTTCATTTCATTAGTATCACAGTCAATCTTCCTCTAGTTCCACCTTGTCAATCTTCTTTAGTCTGTTTCCTTTTCTTCATAGCACTTTCCAAAATTAACTTTCCATTTATTGTCCTACTTTTCAAAGATCAGTTCTCACTTTCCCTAGAATGTAAAGTTCATGAATGTTTGTTGAACTAGTCAATATTTTAAAATTTGGACTTAAATTTGTAGAAGAGCATGTATAAAAATAGAGAAAATAAAAAATGATATCATTAGGAAGGCTACTGTTCTATTTGCAGTGACTTTAAAGGAGAGAAAATGAGATCATGATTTCAAGTTACACAAAAGGAAATAATGAGAAAAAGAAAGCTATGAAAGATATAATGCCTGCAGAATACACAGGATTTGCCAGCTTAAAAGGTAGTAAGAAGCTTTGCCAGCTTAAAAGTGTAGTAAGAGGTCAAATGTGACTGTAATAATTTAACCCTAGACAGTGAAAGAATGATGATACCAATAAAACAATGAAAAAGCAGTTTGTTTGAAGAAAACAAATCCCAAGATTAATGTCCAAGACTGAATTAGAGATGCATTGAAATATTGTCCATAAATAAGTGAATCTCTTTCTTAAAAATCCTTTCTTTCTGTTGTTTTTTCTTTTTTTTACAATATTGGTATTGTTTACTCTTAGAAAATATTTTAGTCTCCAATCTTAATAAAAATCATATTTACTATAACCAAAGTCAAAATTATATCAGTATAGGGAAAGTTTAATTTTCTGAAATCATCAGTGTTGTTATGAATAAGTTAAAATACTATTATAAAGAAATCTGATTTATTTTCATCTTTGATCTAATTTAACTTTCAAAGAAAGCTTGTCAGTGTCAACCAGACTGAGCAAAATGAATAGAATGAATCAGTCAATGTCTATTTAATCATTTCATATAGCAGGATAACATACAACTCTCTCTAGCTGCCCAAATGTTAGTTCCTGACACCACTGTGCAACCTACAGGCTTTCAGAAGCTGGAAGAAGAGCCAGGGTTCAAAATGGAACTGTGAAGCCATCTCAACAGGAAGCACCTTTAATGAAACACTTAGCTGGGTGGAACTAAAATTCTGTAATGTAAAAATTCAAGTAACACCTTTGCTATCTGTCTCCCGGCTTAAACTGTATCACTCTGCAGTGTGCCAAGAAGTTCCATCTTTTCTCCTCTTCCTGCTTGAAACCTCATCCAACCCACAACCAGAAAGAAGAGGCAGTATTTATATAAACATAAAATTGATGATTCTAGTTTAATAAAGAAAAATTATATGCTGACAAGATTTAAGGGATTTAAAACCTGAGACTGAATTTCAACAAGTTCTTACACAATTGGTTCTAATCGGGAAAGGAGTACATCAAGGCTGTATATTGTCCCCCTGCTTATTCAACTTATTTGCAGAGTACATAGTGCAAAATGCTGGGTTGGATGAAGCACAAACTGGAATCAAGATTGCCAGGAGAAATATGAATAACCTCAGATACACAGATGATACTACCTTTATGGCAGAAAGCAAAAAAAGAACTAAAGAGCCTCTTGATGAAAGTGAAAGACGAGAGGGAAAAAGTTGGCTTAAAACCCAACATTCAGAAAACTAATATCATGGCATCCAGTCTTATCACCTAATGGCAAATATATGGGGTAACAATAGAAACAGCGACAGACTTTGTTTACTTGGGCTTAAAAATCATTACAGATGGTGACTGCAGCCTTGAAATTAAAAGCCACTTGCTCCTTGGAAGAAAAGCTATGACCAACCTAGACAGCATATTAAAAAGCAGAAACATTACTTTACCAGCAAAGGTCTGTGTAGTCAAAGCTATTTTTTTTCCAGTAGTCATGTACGGATGTGAGATGTGGACTATAAAGACAGTTGTTTGCCAAAGAATTGCTGCATTTGAACTGTGGTGTTGGAGAAGACTCTTTAGAGTCCCTTGGACTGCAAGGAGATACATCTAGTCCATCCGAAAGGAGATTGGTCCTAGGTGTTCATTGGAAGGACTGATGCTGAAGCTGAAACTCCAATGCTTTGGCCACCTGAGGTGAAGAACTGACTCATTTGAAAAGATTCTGATGCTGGGAAAGATTGAAGGTGGGAGGAAAAGGGGACAACAGAGGATGAGATGGTTGGATGGCATCACTGACTCTATAGACATGAGTTTGAGTAAGCTCAGGGAGCTGGTGATGGACAGGGAAGCCTGGTATGCTGTAGTCCATGGGATCACAAAGAGTCAGACACAACTGAGCAACTGAACTGAACTCACGTAATTCATTGTTTGACAGTGAAATTTGAAATGTGCTCCATCTTGTCCTCAGCCAATCATCTTACCTGTTCCATAAGAGAATATAGGGACTCTAGAAAACAGTCACTGAAATGTGCCTCTGCCTTACAGACTCACCTTTCTACTGCAGACCTTTCAAACAGAAGCCATTACTTTCTCCATCATGTCTCAGCCCCATAGAGCTACAAAGTCATCTGCTTATGCCTCCTCATAAGCCTCTCTTTCCCTTTCAAGCCTTGAAGCAAGCCCCTCTTCTTTCAAAAGGCATTTCATCTGGGTATGAAGAACCCTACCAAACTGTCTCTCATCTCCCCCACCCCCACTCCTAACGGGCCCAACTACTACTCTGGCATTTCCCTTATGCTCCCGCAAGTTTCAAGTTTCATCATGACCAACCTCTGAATTCTTATACACAATTCACTCAACTCCCTTGTCACAAAACTTCTGGTTCTTCTAGAAATTAATGAATTTCATGTTCATTTCACTTCAGCAAACCATTCCCTTGAGCTGAGATTTCAGCTAGAGTTTCAGGTTCTCCAACCATAACTCTCATCCTTTCCACTTTTTCACTCCTTAATTCACAATGCAGGCATAGTCACAAGACATATAACAAAGGATTCATACTCTACAAATCAAAAAGAAAAGGTCAGACCACCAAGAGAAAATGAGCAAATGATGAGAGCACACGATGTAGACAGGAGGACCTCAGAAGGCCTCCGGTTATTTGACTCTTTTCCTTCTAGACCTTCATCCTCACCTTGTAATTTAAATCCTTCCCATTCTCTTATTTGCATCTTCAAAATCCTCACCTCCATTTGCTCTACCAATCACCACATCTCCTATTAACCCATCCATCATTTTCCCAGTTCATCACTTCTTGCTGATCACTGCTGGCTGGGTAACATTAAAAATCCCTTTGGTTTGGTACCTACCAATTTAAGGCTTTTAACCTTATATGGGGTCTCACAGAAGCCATTCTAAGCTTTTATCACCATAAGAATGGTATTTACTTGCAGTCAACAGATTATATTTCATGTTGTTTCATAGAAAAACAATTGCAACTATCAGGTGGGAATGCCCTCCATTTCCTTGTCATAAATCAGCATTTTACATCCATTCCACAAGAAAAACAAAGTTTTTCTTAAAGAATCCCACACTTGCAAAACCTTTGCCTCAGAGAAAACCACTTGTCTTTTTCTGGCTTGTGTCTTGAGACCCTTTTCTGTACATTTTCAAATATATATAAATATTTTAAAAATGTTTTATGTGTTAATATATTTAAGTAATCTGTATTTGCCTTGGTCCATTTGGGCTGCTGAAACAAAATACCACAGAATGGTAGTTTATAAACAACATAAATTTATTCCTCAGTTTTGGAACTGAAAATCCAAGGTCAAGGTCCCAGCATGATCAGGTTAGACTAAAGGAAAATTCCTCTGCCAGGCTACAGATTTCACTCTGTATCTTCATTTGGCAGAAGAGGATGAGAATTTTCTCTGGAGCCCTCATGACCCAGTCCCACTCCCAGTGGTCTCACCTCCCAAAACTATCACCTTAAGGATTAGGTTTCAGCATGCAAGTTTTAGAGGACACAAACATTCAGACCCTAGCAATGTTCTATAGCTATAGAAATGTGACTCTGAGATTTCCCTCTTTCTTTTTTACTCACAATGTAGTATGAAGATTTTGCCATTTCACTGTTTTGCATGTTCTGTCTTCTATTTCTCTGTATAAAATATATCACAGCTAACTCAACCATCACTCCATCACAGTCATGTAAAAGTGAAAGTGTTAGTCACTGAGTCATGTCCAACTCTTTGTGACCTTGTGGACTGTAGCCCACCAGGCTCCTCTGTCTTTGGAATTCTCCAAGCAAGAATACTGCGTGGTTGCCATTCCTTTCTCCAGGGAATCTTCCTGACCCAGGGACTGAACCCGGGTCTCCTGCACTGCAGGTGGATTCTTTCGCTCTGAGTCTCCAAGGAAGCTCAAGTTGTTTCTAATTTCTTACTATTTCAGACAATGCTATGATTAATATCAGTTGATGCAAGTGGTGACGAATCTGCCTGCCAATGCAGAAAACTCAAGCGAGGCAGGTTCAACCCCTGGGTTGGGAAGATGCCCTGGAGAAGAAAATGGCAACCCAATCCAGTATTTCATGCTGGAAAATTCCTTGGACAGAGGAGCCTGGCTGTCCACAGTCCTTGGGATCACAAAAAATCGGACACTACTGAAGTGACTGAGCACACACACAGGCATGGGGTGGATACCTTTCTTATTTTTACCAAATTATCAAAACACTACTTATTCAAAAATCTATCCAGTTCATAGTGAGTGTATCATATTCTAAGTTCAATTTTACAAGAGACTATTGCAAGACTCTAGGTTGTTCCACTTATTTCATTGTTTTATGTTTACACAACTCCCATAAAATTTTAAATATTGTATCTTTATTGTGATTTTTGTAATATATATCTCAAAATTTTCTTAGATAATTTTGCTCATTTTTTCTCCAGATACATTTTGAAATTTCCTTATCACATTCCTTTAAAAAACCTGTAGAGTTTTTATTTGGCGCATACTGAATTTATAGATTATTCTGGTGAACTTAGAACTATTTCAGTATTGTGTTTTCCCATCCAATAACAAAGTATCTTTCTCCATTCAGATTTTCTTTTGATTCTTCAGTTTAACACTCTTAGGTACATCTTTTTTCCCCCAGATATTTTAAGTTGTGCTGCTTATGAATGGTTTTGCTACTTCCTGCAGGCTCACTGAAATCCATCTCTAGGCAGTCCTAAGAGGAGTCTTATCCACTCACAGGGTCTGAGCCCTTCCCTGGGCACAGTGGTTCCCCCAAAGCAGCTTCTCTTCCTGTGGCATAGAATGCTCCACACCTCTCTGAACAATCTCAGAAATGCAGTCTGACCTCGGAACTCCCCTGCTTGGAATCCTCCAGTGATGTCTCCTCATCTGCATTATTATGCTAGAAATGTTTGCAGGGCACACACACGCACACACACACGAACACACACACACACACACACACACACACACACACACACACACACACACACACGACACGTTCCACGTTCTGGCTGCCATCTTCTTACTATCTTTATCCCCACCTGTGTCCTACATATCAGGTACTATGTGAGGCCCTGGGCCCAGCAAGTTCCTTGCATACCCTGATGATGAGATGCTCTTTGACTTCCCTTTATCTTGGCATGTGGAATTCCTTCTCTTTAAAATGTCCTTCTTGGCTTCAGTTCAGTTCAGTTCAGTCGCTCAGTCGTGTCCGACTCTTTGCGACCCCATGAATCATAGCACGTCAGGCCTCCCTGTCCATCACCAACTCCCAGAGTTCACTCAGACTCACATCCATTGAGTCAATGATGCCATCCAGCCATCTCATCCTCTGTTGTCCCCTTCTCCTCCTGCCCTCAATCCCTCCCAGCATCAGAGTCTTTTCCAATGAGTCAACTCTTCACATGAGGTGGCCAAAATACTAGAGATTCAGCTTTAGCATCATTCCTTCCAAAGAAATCCCAGGGCTGATCTCCTTCAGAATGGACTGGTTCGATCTCCTGGCAGTCCAAGGGACTCTCAAGAGTCTTCTCCAACACCATGGTTCAAAAGCATCAATTCTTCAGCACTCAGTTTTCTTCACAGTCCAACTCTCACATCCATACATGACCACTGGAAAAACCATAACCTTGACTAGACAGACCTTTGTTGGCAAAGTAATGTCTCTGCTTTTCAATATGCTATCTAGGTTGGTCATAACTTTTTTTCCAAGCAGTAAGTGCCTTTTAATTTCATGGCTGCAGTCACCATCTGCAGTGATTTTGGAGCCTCCAAAAATTAAGTCTGACACTGTTTCCACTGTTTCCCATCTATTTCCCATGAAGTGATGGGACCAGATGCCATGATCTTCGTTTTCTGAATGTCGAGCTTTAAGCCAACTTTTTCACTCTCCTCTTTCACTTTCCTCAAGAGGCTTTTGAGTTCCTCTTCACTTTCTGCCATAAGGGTGGTGTCATCTGCATATCTGAGGTTATTGATATTCCTCCCGGCAATCTTGATTCCAGCTTGTGTTCCTTCCAGTCCAGCGTTTCTCATGATGTACTCTGCATAGAAGTTAAATAAGCAGGGTGACAATATACAGCCTTGACGTACTCCTTTTCCTATTTGGAACCAGTCTGTTGTTCCATGTCCAGTTCTAACTGTTGCTTCCTGGCCTGCATATAGGTTTCTCAAGAGGCAGGTCAGGTGGTCTGGTATTCCCATCTCTTTCAGAATTGTCCACAGTGTATTGTGATCCACACAGTCAAAGGCTTTGGCATAGTCAATAAAGAAGAAATAGATGTTTTCTGGAACTCTCTTGCTTTTTCCATGATCCAGCAGATGTTGGCAATTTGATCTCTGGTTTCTCTGCCTTTTCTAAATCCAGCTTGAACATCTGGAAGTTCAAGGTTCATGTATTGCTGAAGTCTGGCTTGCAGAATTTTGAGCATTACTTAACTAGTGTGTGAGATGAGTGTGATTGTGCGGTAGTTTGAGCATTCTTTGGCATTGCCTTTCTTTGGACTGCAATGAAAACTGACCTTTTCCAGTCCTGTGGCCACTGCTGAGCTTTCCACATTTGCTGGCATATTGAGTGCAGCACTTTCACAGCATCATCTTTCAGGATTTGAAATAGCTCTACTGGAATTCCATCACCTCCTCTGGCTTTGTTCATAGTGATGCTTCCTAAGGCCCACTTGACTTCACATTCCAGGATGTCTGGCTCTAGGTGAGTGATCACACCATTGTGATTATCTGGGTCATGAAGATCTTTTTTGTACAGTTCTTCTGTGTATTCTTGCCACCTCTTCTTAATATCTTCTGCTTCGGTTAGGTCCATACCATTTCTGTCCTTTATCGAGCCCATCTTTGCATGAAATATTCCCTTAGTATCTCTAATTTTCTTGAAGAGATCTCCAGGCTTTCCCATTCTGTTGTTTTCCTCTATTTCTTTGCACTGATTGCTGAAGAAGGCTTTCTTATCTCTTCTTGCTGTTCTTTGGAACTCTGCATTCAGATGCTTATATCTTTCCTTTTTTCCTTTGATTTTCACCTCTCTTCTTTTCACAGCTATTTGTAAGGCCTCCCCAGATAGCCATTTTGCTTTTTTGCATTTCTTTTCCATAGGGATGGTCTTGATCCCTGTCTCCTGTACAATGTCACAAACCTCATTCCATAGCTCATCAGGCACTCTATCTATCAGATCTAGTCCCTTAAATCTATTTCTCTCTTCCACTGTATAATCATAAGGGATTTGATTTAGGTCATGCCTGAATGGTCCAGTGCTTTTCCCTACTTTCTTCAATTTCAGTCTGAATTTGCCAATAAGGAGTTCATGATCTGAGCCACAGTCAGCTCCTGGTCTTGTTTTTGTTGACTGTATAGAGCTTTTCCATCTTTGGCTGCAAAGAATATAATCAATCTGATTTCAGTGTTGACCATCTGGTGATGTCCATGTGTAGAGTCTTCTCTTGTGTTGTTGGAAGAGGGTGCTTACTATGACCTGTGCATTTTTTTTGGCAAAACTCTATCAGTCTTTGCCCTGCTTCATTTCTTATTCCAAGGCCAAATTTGACTGTTACTCCAGGTGTTTCTTGACTTCCGACTTTTGCACTCCAGTCCCCTGTAATGAAAGGGACATCTTTTTTGGGTGTTAGTTCTTACTCCACGTCCGAGGTCAGGGGTAGCTGCCAAGAGTGCCAGGCTGCAATGGCGCAGGAACGGCTGAGAGGAGCTACCCCAGTCCAAGGTCAGGTGTGGTGGCCGGCTGGGAGGGGCTACCCACGTCTGAGGCCTGGGGCAGCAGCCGGGAGAAGCTACTCCATGCCCGAGGTCAGGGGCGGTGGCTGGGAGGAGCAACCCCGCGTCCTAGGAGCGGTGGCTGCTTGGGCGCAGGAGGGCCTACAGGAGCTATCCCACGTTCAATGTCAGGAGGGGCGGCAGTGAGGAGATACCCCTCATCCAAGGTAAGGAGCAGTGTCTGCACTTTGCTGGAGCAGCCATGAAGAGATACCCCACGTCCAGAGTAAGAGAAACCCAACCAAGTAAGATGGTAGGTGTTGCAAGAGGTCATCAGAGGGCAGACACACTGAAACCATATCACAGAAAACTAGTTAATCAAATCACACTAGGACCAAAGCCTTGTCTAACTCAGTGAAACTAAGCCATGCCCTGTGGGGCCACCCAAGATGGGTGGGTCATGGTGGAGAGGTCTGACAGAATGTGGTCCACTGGAGAAGGGAATGGCAAACCACTTCAGTATTCTTGCCTTGAGAACCCCATGAACAGTATGAAAAGGCAAAATGATAAGGATACTGAAAGAGGAACTCCCCAGGTCAGTAGGTGCCCAATATGCTACTGGAGATCAGTGGAGAAATAACTCCAGAAAGAATGAAGGGATGGAGTCAAAGCAAAAACAATACCCAGTTGTGGATGTGACTGGTGATAGTAGCAAGGTCCAATGCTATAAAGAGCAATATTTCATAGGAACCTGGAATGTTAAGTCCACGAATCAGGTAAATTGGAAGTGGTCAAACAGGAGATGGTAAGAGTAAACGTTGACATTCTAGGAATCAGCAAACTAAAATGGACTAGAATGGGTGAATTTAACTCAGATGACCATTATATCTACTACTGTGGGCAGGAATCCCTCAGAAGAAATGGAGTAGCCATCATGGTCAACAAAAGAGTCTGAAATGCAATACTTGGATGCAATCTCAAAAACGACAGAATGATCTCTGTTCGTTTCCAAGGCAAACCATTCAATATCACAGTAATCCAATTCTATGCCCCTACCAGTAAAGCTGCAGAAGCTGAAGTTGAATGGTTCTATGAAGACCTGCTGCTGCTGCTGCTGCTAAGTCGCTTCAGTCGTGTCTGACTCTGTGCGACCCCATAGACGGCAGCCCATGAGGCTCCCCCATCCCTGGGATTCTCCAGGCAAGAACACTCAAGTGGGTTGCCATTTCCTTCTCCAATGCATGAAAGTGAAAAGTGAAAGTGAAGTCGCTCAGTCGTGTCTGACTCTTAGCGACCCCATGGACTGCGGCCCACCAGGCTCTTCCATCCATGGGATTTTCCAGGCAAGAGTGCTGGAGTGGGGTGTCATTGCCTTCTCCCTATGAAGACCTACAAGACCTTTTTCTTGACTTAGGTCAGCTACTTTAATCCTGATCATCTGAAGCCCATTTCCTTCGAAGCTTCCCTTGCTATTCCAGAGATTTCCTTGACTTCTCCCCACCCCTCCTGTTTCACTGTTCCTGGGTACCTACTGCTATTTCAGTATTTGTACAATATTTGTTCTTTTCTGTCTGACTTATTTCGCTTAACATAATGCCCTCCAAGTCTATCTGTATTGCTGTAAATGATAAGATTCTGTTCTTTTTTGTGGCTGGTAGTATTCGTCTGTTGATGGATACTTAGGTTGCTTCCATATCTTGACAATTGTAAATAACACTGCTATGAACATTGGAGTGTGTGTATCTTTTCAAAGTAGTCTTTTGCTTTGTTTTTTCAGATATATACTCAGGAGTGGAATTGCTAAATTGTATGGTAGTTCCATTTTTAGTTTTTGAGAAACCTCCATACTGTTTTCCATAGTTGCTGCACCAGTTTACATCCCTACCAACCATGTACGAGGGTTCCCTTTTTTCCACAGCCTTGCCCACATTTATTATTTGTGCTCTTTTTGATGATAGCCATTGTGACAGCTGTGAGGTGATATCTTATGGTGGTTTTGATTTGCATTTCCCTGATGATTATCAATGTTAAGTGTCTTTTCTTGTGCCTGTTGGCCACCTGCATTTCCTCTTTGGAAAAATGTATAACAGTCTTTTTATTTATTTATTTTTTAATTTTTACTTTATTTTACTTTACAATACTGTATTGGTTTTGACATACATTGACCTGAATCCACCACGGGTGTACATGCGATCCCAACATGAACCCCCCTCCCACCTCCCTCCCCACAACATCCCTCTGGGTCATCCCCATGCACCAGCCCACTAGAATTCCCTGAACATATCAAATACCCTAAACACAATATAACAGGGGAATAACTTAAACAGAATATGGGGTACCTCTAACGGAGAGTGTTCCCCACCTCCACAATCTAAATGACCCAGCTAAAATATGCTGCTACAGATGGACTTTAAAATATTGGCTCTCACTCTGTTAATGACAGATATAACTGATATTCACAGAGCTTAAATGATTTGTCCCAAGGCAAACAGTCAATGAGAGACAAAGAAGGATTGAGAACCAGACAATTAAGCCTTATAAGCATTATAAGTTAAAAGCAAGGGTTTTGTAATCAGATTGGCATGGGCTAAAATCCCAGCTATGCCAGGTGTTACTCAGGTGATTATGAGCAAGTCCTATTTTCTTTATCCATCAAAGGGTAGATCTATGTATGGTAGCTGTTTTCATAAATAGGTAAGCAGAGAATTGAGCCCAAACTCATCACAAAATATGCATCCAATAAATATTAACCATTCATATTCTTCATATTTTAAAACTCACTCCTTGATTTTACAACATCATGAGATCCTTTCCTCTAAATTTAAGGAGCCAATTAATACTTATTGACAAATATAATTTTAAATGCACTCCTACTGAAAACCTTCAGCATAGTTTTGGATCTTAAAGATAGACTGATAGAAACACAATTCATAAAGTCAAGTTGTTGAACAACTGGGCAGTGCATTGGTCAAACTGGGTCAGTCCATAATAATTATCAAGTATCCACTGTGACAAGGCATTCACCTGTACTATTGCCCTCAAGAAGCTTTCTTTCACAGGTTATACTTGACTTTACCAATTCTTTCTTCCAAAACAAACAAATGTTTTGAAAAAGGGTGCTCCAATTCTGGATAGGGCTTTGAAAATACTTAATAATATAATCTGATATCTGAAAATATGAAAAGTGTAACAGACACCTGTAGAAATTATCTGTCTACAGATATCTAGAAATGGAATCTCAAACAAAAGGGAAAATGGATATGGTGGTATTTGAAAAGATGAAGGCTAAGATTTTTCAAAACTTATGAAGAATATCAGCCTGCAGATTTAAGAATCTCAGTAAACCCTAGACACATAAAGTACAAAGAAAATCATATGTAGTCATCTCATATTCAAACTATTAAGAATCAAAGATGAAGGGACAGTCTTAAAAGCAAGAAGAGGAAAAGTACACATTATATTCAAGGGAATAATGTTAGCAGTGATGGCTAGATTCTTATGGAAAATAATGAAAGCCAAAAAAAAACCTTTAATGTGCTAAAAGAAAAATAATCTGTCAACCTAGTATTCTATGCCTAATAGAAATGTCCTTCACAAAGGAAATTAAATTGGACACCTTAGACAAACAAGCTAGAGAACTTGTCACTCAAAGAAAACAAATAGCAAGTTACAGATTTAAGCCTAATCATAAAAATAACTGCATTAAATATAAATAGATCAATTAAATACGTCAACCGTGAACTTCCTGATGTTCAAGCTGGTTTTAGAAAAGGTAGAGGAACCAGAGATCAAATTGCCAACAACCTCTGGATCATCAAAAAAGCAAGAGAGTTCCAGAAAACATCTATTTCTTCTTTATTGACTATGCCAAAGCCTTTGACTGTGTGGATCACAATACACTGTGGACAATTCTGAAAGAGGTGGGAATACCAGACCACCTGACCTGTCTCCTGAGAAATCTGTATGCAGGTCAAGAAGCAACAGTTAGAACTGGACATGGAACAACAGACTGGTTCCAAATAGGAAAAGGAGTACGTCAAGGCTGTATATTGTCACCCTGCTTATTTAACTTCTATGCAGAGTACATCATGAGAAACGCTGGACTGGAAGAAGCACAAGCTGGAATCAAGATTGCCGGGAGGAATATCAATAACCTCAGATATGCAGATGACACCACCCTTATGGCAGAAAGTGAAGAGGAACTCAAAAGCCTCTTGAGGAAAGTGAAAGAGGAGAGTGAAAAAGTTGGCTGAAAGCTCACCATTCAGAAAACGAAGATCATGGCATCTGGTCCCATCACTTCATGGGAAATAGATGCGGGAACAGTGGAAACAGTGTCAGACTTAATTTTTGGAGGCTCCAAAATCACTGCGGATGGTGACTGCAGCCATGAAATTAAAAGACACTTACTCCTTGGAAGAAAAGTTATGACCAACCTAGATAGCATATTGAAAAGCAGAGACATTACTTTGCCGACTAAGGTCCATCTAGTCAAGGTTATGGTTTTTCCAGTGGTCATGTATGGATGTGAGAGTTGGACTGTGAAGAAAACTGAGTGCTGAAGAATTGATGCTTTTGAACCATGGTGTTGGAGAAGACTCTTGAGAGTCCCTTGGACTACAAGGAGATCCAACCAGTCCATTCTGAAGGAGATCAGCCCTGGGGTTTCTTTGGAGGGAATGATGCTGAAGCTGAAACTCCAGTACTTTGGCCACCTCATGTGAAGAGTTGACTCATTGGAAAAGCCTCTGATGCTGGGAGGGATTGAGGGCAGGAGGAGAAGGGGACAACAGAGGATGAGATGGCTGGATGGCATCACTGACTCGATGGGCGTGAGTCTGAGTGAACTCTGGGAGTTGGTGATGGACAGGGAGGCCTGGCGTGCTGCAATTCTTGGGGTCGCAAAGAGTCGGACACGACTGAACGACTGAACTGAACTGAACTGAATCTTTTTTAGAGAGTAGATAAAAAATAAGATTCAATTCTAAGATATTAAAAATGCATTTTAAATATAAAAAATTGAGAAAGATTGAAATTAAAAAATAGAAAAGATTATAATCTACCAAAACTAACATAAGAAAGAAAATGTTTATTTTTTATATACTTTATTGACATGAGACAAAGTCAATTTTAAGAAAGGCATGCTGCCAGAGATAAATTAAGATATTTGTAATAACAAAAAAGTCAATTCATCAGGAAGATAAAAAATAATAAACTGGTGTGCATCTTGTAAAATAGCATAAAATTATATAAGGCAAAAATTGACAGACTAAATTGAGAAATGAAAACATTTACAATCATGGAAATTTTAACATACCTCTTTCAGTAAATGATGGGAAAATTGACAAATTACTCAATGAGAACATAAAACAATGAATAACACTACTAACCAATTAAACTACATGTCACCCAACAATTAAAGAAAATCCATATTTTTAAATAGACATAGAACAGTCACTAAAATGTACCACATATTATGTCAAAACTAGGCTCAATAAATTTTTAAAAACTGGAATGATACTCATGACCACAATAAAATTAAGTTGGAAATCATTAACACAAAGAATTTTTTTAAATTCCTCAATATTGGAAATACAGCAACACTTTTGTAAATAATCTATATGTCACTGAGGAAATCATAATGGAAATTATAAAATATTTCAAACTGAATAATAACGAAAGCACAACATTAAAATTTGTAGGACGTGAGTAAAACTCTGTATAGAAGGAAATGTTAAATATATAAAAATTTATATTACATAAAAATCAATAATCAAATTTTCCTGCTTAGGAAGCTGGAAAAAGAAGAGAAAGTGATGTACAAACAGAGTAGAAGTTAGGAAACAATAAATAGAAATTGATGATATAAAAAACATGAAAAATAGGGAAATAGCAATGAAACCACAAAATGGATCTTTGAAAATAATAATACAATTTTTTAATCTAAAGAGATGAATCACCAATTTGAGGAAATTAAAAGGGAGATATTATTATAGACACTAAAGTCTTTAAAAGGAGAATAAAAATATTATGAATAACTTTATTATGATACATTTGACAACTTAGAAATAAGGATGAATTTCTTATAAAGCATAACTTTCAAAGCAGACATTAGAAGAAATAGAAAATATGAATAGTTTTATGCCTATTAATGGAGAAGGCAATGGCATTCTACTCCAGTACTCTTGCCTGGAAAATCCCATGGACGAAGGAGCCTGGTAGGCTGCAGTCCAAGGGGTCGCTAAGAGTCGGACACAACTGAACGACTTACTTTCACGCATTGGAGAAGGAAATGGCAACCCACTCCAGTGTTCTTGCCTGGAGAATCCCAGGGACGAGGGAGCCTGGTGAGCTGCTGTCTATAGGGTCTCACAGAGTTGGATACAACTGAGGTGACTTAGCATGCCTATTAAGGAAGTTGAATTCATTACTTCAAACTTCCTACAAAGACAAATTCAGGTGTAAATGGTAGAAATAATGCTAAACCCTTTGAGACATAAAGCAGGGGTGGGGGGGAGAAACAGAGGAGGAGGGGGAGAAAACAATTTCAAAAAGACTACTTTCAGGAAAACAAGGTATCTCCAGTTCTAGACTGTCAACTCAAAACTCGTCTGTACATTCTTATGCTTTTCTTTCTTTACCTTTTCCCTCCATTTCATAACCATATTTATACTTTTACATTTTATCTACCAAAATCTTATCTCATGCACTTAACATTTTCTTTCAAATAAGTCTATTGCTTTCCCAAGTTACAATGTTAATGATTTGCTACTTACTGTAAGAAACACCTGGAGTAACAGTCAAATTTGGCCTTGGAGTACAGAATAAAGCAGGGCAAAAGCTCAGTAGAGTTTTGCCAAGAGCACACAGTGGTCATAGCAAACACCCTGTTCCAACAATGCAAGAGAAGACTCTACACATGGACATCACCAGATGGTCAATACTGAAATCAGACTGATTATATTCTTTGCAGCCAAAGATGTTGAAGCTCTATACAGTCAGCAAAAAAAAAGACCGGGAGCTGACTGTGGCTCAGATCATGAACTGCTTATTGCCAACTTCAGACTTAAATTGAAGAAAGTAGAGAAAAGCACTAGACTATTCAGGTATGACCTAAATCAAATCCCTAATGATTATACAGTATAAGAGAGAGATAGATTTAAGGGACTAGATCTGATAGAGTGCCTGATGAACTATGGACAGAGGCTTGTAACATTGTACAGGAGACAGGGAGCAAGACCATCCCCAAGAAAAAGAAATGCATAAAAGCAAAATGGCTATCTGAGGAGGCCTTACAAATAGCTCTGAAAAGAAGAGAGGCAAAAAGCAAAGGAGAAAAGGAAAGATATACCCATTTGAACACAGAGTTCCAAAGAATAGCAAGGAGAGATAAGAAAGCCTTCCTCGGTGATCAGTGCAAAAAATTAGAGGAAAACAATAGAATGGGAAAGACTAGATATCTCTTCCAGAAAATCAGAGCTACCAAGGGAACATTTCATACAAAGATGGGCACAATAAAAGACAGAAATGATATGGAGCTAACAGAAGTAGAAGATATTAAGAAGAGGTGGCAAGAATACACAGAAGAACTATACAAAAAAGATCTTCACGACCCAGATAATCATGATGGTGTGATCACTCACCTAGAGCCAGACATCCTGGAATGTGAAGTCAAGTGGGCCTTAGGAAGCATTAATATGAACAAAGCTAGTGGAGATGATAGAATCCCAGTTGAGCTATTTCAAATCCTACAAGATGATGCTATGAAAGTGCTGCACTCGACATCCAGCAAATTTGGAAAACTCAGCAGTGGCCACGGGACTGAAAAAGGTCAATTTTCATTCCAGTCCCTAAGAAAGGCAATGCCAAAGAATACTCAAACTGTGGGGGCTGGGGAGAAGAGGGGAAGAATTTCAGAGGGAATATTTATTCAGCTGCTTTTATTCTTGTGAACCAATCTGCTATGATTCAAACTATAGGACTTGTCGGATGGTAAATAATCTCTACTTACTTTATCATTTGTAAATTTTCAGGAATTGCTGAGTGAGGATATTTTAGTCCCATATATATTTATGTAAAATATTGGGTTAATTTAAAACAGAAGTGAGAAAACTTGCCTTCTAAAATGGTGTGACTTCCACCATGGAGTCTCTGCTGACTGCCTATTCCAAACTATCCCCACCACTACTCTGGGCTTCATAATTTTACTATCATCTCCTCTACCAAGTTGTAATTACCCTTTTAGAAATATTTATAATATCGTGGTCAACAGAAAACTCCTTGAAGACAAAGATCTTGCTCACTACTGTATATACTTGTATGTCTAATGTCTGGCATGTAGGAGGTAGTCAATAAACGTTAGCTGTATAAATAAAAAAGTAAAATGTTTTAATCTCTATATTATTAGCAACTTGCATTCTGCCTTTAAAATTTCCATTTTTATAAAAAATTTAAAAAATTTTTAATCTATTTTTATAATTAAGAAAAATGCGAAATTCTAAGCAAGTTTGGTTTAACTACAATATACCTTCTGAGAATTTATAGGTTTCTGCGTCTTTAAGTAGAAACAATTTCTATGTTAAAACAGTACTGTCCAACAGAAATATATTATAAGAGAGAAATGTAATTTAAAATTTCCCATTATTCAAATTAAAAAATTTTAATTGTAAAATAAATTTAATTTTCCTAATATACTTTTAGTTAACCAAATATATCCAAGGTATTATTTGAACACATAATTAATATAAAAAGTTATTGAGATGTTTTACATTCTTTTGTTCATACTGTATTCAAAAATATTATTTTTCCACTCACTGATCATCTCAGTTCAGGCTAACCATATTTTAAACACTCTGTGTTCTGAGTAACAGAAAGAGATCAGTCCTGGGTGTTCTTTGAAAGGAATGATGCTAAAGCTGAAACAACTCCAGTACTTTGGCCACCTCATGCAAAGAGTTGACTCATTGGAAAAGACTCTGATGCTGGGAGGGATTGGGGGCAGGAGAAGAAGGGGATGACAGAGGATGAGATGGCTGGATGGCATCACTGACTCGATGGACATGAGTTTGAGTGAACTCCGGGAGTTGGTGATGGACAGGGAGGCCTGGCGTGCTGCGATTCATGGGGTCGCAAAGAGTCGGACATGACTGAGCGACTTAACTGAACTGAACTGAAGGCAATTTTATATAGACAGGAATAAGATTTCCTTAAAAAATAAATAAATAAATGACAGTCATAAGTAGAGGGGTAGAAATTACTTACTTCTGATTGGAAAAAAAATCTACAATAATTCACATGAAAGGAAAATACAGAACATGACTTTTCTCTCTTCTACCTTGTGCCAGGTAGCATGAGAAAGTAAAGACCTCTAAAGAGATTGGCACAGAAACATTTCTGAAGACGTTTAACTTAATTTCAAAGTTTAATGAGAAGCTGACACTATAAGAGTGTAGTATCAGAGTGAGACAGTGAATATTGCAAATATTCTAATTCTCTTAAGGAATCAGTTAGTAATTATAAGGAAAAAAGAGAGACAGAGACCGTCACGCCTTCATCAGAAAGAAATGGAGTCACCCATCTCTGCCCCACTTACATGAAGTGGAAAACCAACCAGACCCCGGAGTTCACTGAATCACAATTATGTTGAGACTGTGACTAGTTCACAGCAACTGATGTTTTTCTGAACTCTGAAAAATAGACTGCAAATTGTTGGGAATTTGTCACATACATGCCATGAATAAAACTGACAGAATGAAAGATCTTATTACATTGAAAAATCATTAACCCTCATTTCATAGGTTCAGTTCAGTTCAGTTTAGTCGCTCAGTCATATCCGACTCTGCAACCCCATGGACCGCAGCACACCAGGCCTCCCTGTCCATCACCAACTCCCGGAGTTTACCCAAACATGTCCATCAAGTCGGTGATGCCATCCAACCGTCTCATCCTCTGTCATCCCCTTTTCCTCCTGCCTTCAATCTTTCCTAATTGCTTTCCCTAATACTTCAATCTTCAAGCATTAGAATCTTTTCAAATGAGTCAGCTCTTCACATCAGGTGGCCAAAGTACTGGCATTTCAGCTTCAACATCAGTCCTTCCAATGAACACTCAGGACTGATTTCCTTTAGGATGGAGTGGTTGGACCTCCTTGCAGTCCAAGGGACTCTTAAGAGTCTTCTCCAACACCACAGTTCAAAAGCATCAGTTCTTCATTCCATAGGTAGCTGTGTTTTGAATAAAATGTGTTATGTCTTAGCCCCTCACAGTGTGTCTTATTTTCTAGTCCAGCTCTGGGTTTAGGAATTCATACCATAAAATCTAAATTACCATACAGCATTCCAGTTTGAGCAAATTACTCAATATTAAAGACAGAAGGCTTTATGTGCTTGCGGCAAAAAAGCAATGCTTCAAGATCCGCTGCTTCTCACAGGCCACCAACCTGTCTAAATACTCAGGATGAGAGTTCCATCAGGACCATGCGAGCTGAACTGGATCTCCCAAATTGAGAGAACCTCCGAATGAGTGTCACCTTACCAGATTACATCTAGATTCCAGCCCACCACATCTGAAGCCAAGACCACATACCCAGTCAAACCAGCAAAGAAAGATTGCCAAGAACCTTAGTGTTTGGTCCCTGAATTCTGTCACTATCTGAAGTTAATGCAATGCTTTACTGAACATTTCAGAGCCACATTTCTCCTCCTTCTACTGAACTGAAATAACAAATTGCTGTAAAAGATTATTATTTTTAATGTATAATGTGATGATTATAATGAACACTGCTGTGTGATATGTATGAAAGTTAGGAGAATAGATTCTAAGAGTTTTCATCATGAGGAAAAAAATTCTTTTTGCTTTTTCTTTTAATTATCTATACGAGATGTTGATGACATTACAATTATTGTAGCAATCATTTCACAATACCTGTAAGTCATGCTATCTTGCTGTACACTGTAAACTTAGTGATGTATATTAATTGTATCACAATGAAGTTGGAAAAAATCATTAAAAAGTTAATATTTAGTCAAGCAACGTCTTTACTTAGATGAGCAGTTGTCAAAGTACCCTCCAGAACCACCTCTCCTGGGACAATTAGCTATCTGTCAAAATGAGACACAAATAATGATATTGCTGTTGTTGTGTTAATTGCTCAGTTGTGTCCCACTCTATGCGACCCATGTGACCCCATGGACTGTAGCTCACCAGGCTCCTCTATTCATGAAATTCTCCAGGCAAGAATACTGGAACAGATTGCCATTTCCTTCTCCAGGGGATCTTTCCAACTCAGGAATCAAACCTAGATCCCCCTACATTGCAGGCAGAGTCTTTACCATCTGAGCCACCAGGGAAATCCCCAAATAATATTATAAGATATCAAAGGGACGTCAGAGGGAAAACACTGATGTCTTTGAAAGAGGCACTGCTGTGTGAAAATGTTGGAAAGTTAAGTTTCCTCAGTGAGTTTTCAGGCATTTCAAAACCACCCAGTGACTATAAAATGTGTCTCTAATTTAAGAGCCAGTTCCAAGTCAAATTTCTTAATTTTCTCAGAACAAGTTAATCTACTCTGCTTTTTCTCATATTTCTTGACTTGGTTTAAAAGTTTGGAGGGTCTTTGCTTGGCTTCAGTACATGGACTTCTAGAACTGTGATGTTTTTTAAAAATATGGTTTACCTTACACTGGCATCCATTGCGTAAAGATCAATTTTGTTAACTGTGGTGACAGCCTGCCTCTCATGGCACAGGTTCAGTAAATGTCAGGAAATGAACAAAGAGAAGAGATACTGGAACACTCTTAGCCTTAATAGACTGAGAAGGTAGTAGTGAACTGAAAGTTAAATTCATTCAGAATAAAGAGGTCTTTAGAGTCTTTTTTTCTGGTTGAGCGATCAGAGCAAATGAATCTAAAACCTAAAATAGAAGTTATTTTATTCTCATGGGTTCTGACATTTTAGTGGTGAGCTGCAAGTTATAAAAACTGCTACTAAAATCCAAATTGTTAGCACCATATGGAAAAGAATCCAGCAATATGTCTTTTATCATTATAATATATACGTGTAGAAAGTCACTGCATTTGAATCATTTCAGAATGCTTTTTTAAAAGATAAGCACAGCGGCAGAAGGGTTGAAATACTGGTGGGTCATACAGATGATTATAAATAAAGAAATAACTGCAGACTTCATGCTTGCATTGACTTCACGCCTGCAACCCTAATATGTAGTGAAGTTGGTGAGTTTTAGGAGATGTGTTGCATCTCTTGATCAAATATCTCATGGTTGACTTGTGGCAGGTTACTTAGGAAGAATTTCAGGAATTTGAGCCTTTCTTCAAATCATCATCAGTTGGAACAGGAATTAAATAAATGGCTTCTGCCCAAGTGAGCTTAGTATTTTCTCACCAAATATAAAATATTTTGGAAACTAAATATCAATATATATTATCTTTGCTTTCATTTAGTAAGGCAATAAATAAGGAATAGAATTTTGAGATCTGAAATACAATTGCATTTTAAGATAATCAGTAAAATGATGCATAGGGTAGAACGGCAGAAAGCAAATATAAGTATCAAGAGTAAGTGTGTACATTCAGAAATCTCATTTGATGCTTCTCTCTTAAAAGTAACAGTATTTCAAGACTTTCCTGGTAGTCCAGTGGTTAAAAATATCCCTTGCAATGCAGGGGACTTGGGTTCAATCCCTGGTTGGGGAACGAAGATCCCGCACACAATGGGGGCGACTAAGACCTCATGCCATAACTAGAGAAGCCTGCACATTGCAATGAAGACCCAATGTGGCCAAAATTTAAAAAAAAAAATTAAAACATAATAGCATCTCATTCCTATATAGGTGTATGCTACAGGATCTGAAACACTTTGGGGATCTCTTCTCCTAACTTTATTGTGCCCATCTTTGTATGAAATGTCCCCTTGAAATCTCTAATTTTCTTGAAGAGATCTCTAGTCTTTCCCATTTCTACTGTTTTCCTCTATTTCTTTGCATTAATCACTTGGGAAGTCTTTCTTATCTCTCCTTGCTGTTCTTTGAAACTCTGCATTCGTATGGATGAATTCACATGGAAGAATGAAAGTCTTTCCTTTTCTTCTTTGCCTTTTGCTTTTCTTCTTTTCTCAGCTGTTTGTAAGGCCTCCTCAGACAACCATTTTGCCTTTTTGCATTTCTTTTTCTTGAGGATGGTTTTGCTCACTGCTTTCTGTACAATGTCACAAACTTCCATCCATAGTTCTTCAGGCACTCTTTGTGTCAGATCTAATCCCTTGAATTTACTTGTCCCTTCCACTGTATGATCATAAGGGATTTGATTTAGGTCATACCTGAATGGTCTAGTGGTTTTCCCTATTTTCTTCAATTTAAGTCTGAAATTTGCAATAAGGAATTCACGATCTGAGCCACAGTCAGCTCCTGGTCTTGTTTTTGCTGACTGTATAGAGCTTCTCTATCTTTGGCTACAAAGAATGTAATCAATCTGATTTCAGTATTCCTCATCCGGTGATGTCCATGTGTAGAGTCATCTCTAGTGTTGTTGGAAGAAAGTGTTTGCTATAACCTCCTAACTTAGTATATACTTTGGGCTAGATTCTTAGCCATCGTTATTTTTAAATGAGAACAATATCTAGAAGTTATTGGGAAGTTGTTAGATGTAGTGGTAGCTGATAGGGAATAGATTCAGAGAATTGGACCATAAAGAAGGCGGAGTGCCAAAGAATTGATGCTTTCAAATTGTGGTGCTGAAGACTCTTGAGAGTCCCTTGGACTGCAAGGAGATCCAACCAGTCCATCCTAAAGGAAATCAACCCTGAATAATCATTGGAAGGATTGATGTTGAAGCTGAAGTTCTAACACTTTGGCCACATGAGGCAAAGAGCTGACTCATTGGAAAAGACCTGATGCTGGGAAAGATTGAAGGCAAAAGGAGAAGTGGGTGACAGAGGATGAGATGGTTGAATGGCATCACCAACTCAAAGGACATGAGTCTGAACAAACTCCAGGAGATAGTGAAGGACAGGGACGCCTGGCGTGCTCCAGTCCTTGGGGTCGCAAAGAGTCAGACATGACTGAGTCACTGAACAACTGCCTTGGCTACATGTTGGAATCACTGGGGAGCTTTTAAAATACCAATATCTGACTCTTAACTCAGAAATACATCACAAGCTCTGAGAGTGAAACCTAGGCAACAGCATCTTTTAAAAGCTCTCAAATCGACTCCACTTTTCAGCTTAGATTGAAACATACTGTGTTAAATTAATTCATCAAGCTAGTTAGTAATATGAGAATAAAATGAAGGCCTGTGCCACTGCAAAGCCCGAGTTTGCCCCAAGGACTTCCCACAGAGCCTCCTTGGGCACCCTGAGGACTAGGACCAACGTCCTCGCACACACATAGGGCCACCCACATCAACCAGCTACTGGCCCTGGGGAAAATCATAATTACTTGATCTTCCCCCATCAATTTCATCATCCATATCATTGTAAGACAATTTCTGGACCAATATAGGACAACATACACAGTACTTACCAGAACTATTTCCACACTCTATGAGGTCATGGGAAAATACTTTGTACATCAAGATTCTGCTGTCTCCTCCACATGATTCTTTCCTACCAAAACATTTGTTTATCATTTCTGCAGACATCGTGAGCAGGATTTCGTGGGGTGGTTTAATGCTTCTAACTTAAAAGTATGTTATTCAGGAGTGTCATATAGTAACCGTGGGACAATTCTGAGAATGGAAAAGCTGTGATGCTTTTATGTAATAGTATAAAACTTTCCATATGATGGAAATTCAAAATCAGGCAGTCAAATCACTAAAGGGTGAAAACAAGGAGTCTCATTAACTTTTTTAAAGAAACAAGCTATATCATTTCTAGCAACAGTTTGCTTTGAAATATGTGCTGTAAAGTTATATTTCTAAAGTTGAAGTGTGTCGGGTCCTACAGTGTTCAAAGTCTCATGGAAATAGCCTCAAAAGAATTTCCTGAGAGTTAGATTTGGAGATTTTCAGTTTCTCACTTATACTTTTCAACACTTTACAAGGTTGTGCTATGAGCATAATCAAGTCCATTATAAAAGACTATAAAAATAAAAAGTATGTTTCAACCACAGATATATTGATAGATTTTTCTCTTGGTATCACCCCAATTAGGGAATCAGAATGAAAATGACCAATTAAATGTTTTATCATTAGTTAAATCATTCCATTAAATCATTGTATTACTATGTTTTTCTTCCTTTGCCTCACAATTAATATTTGAGATGAAACTGAAAGAAAGTATTTCTTCCATAAAGAGTCAAAAAGCCCCTACCATTGCACACGCCACCAATCTCACTGCACACATCACAAAACTTAACAATTGAGAATCCTCCAAAAGACCAACCTAGTTGATCTTTGTCTCCGTGGTGTTCACATTCAACTCACTCCTATCTGTTTGGCAGGACCGAGAGACACTATCAGAATACATTTGACCCAAGAGTCCCCCACAGCATCAGAGGGATTGTGTCATCATCCTTGAGCCCTGTACCCAACCCAACTGCAGTGGTGCAACCTGACCAGCTCTCCCCATAAACAAGAGCTGTCTGCAATTGTGGAGAGCTGGGAGAATTATCTAGAGCCAACTTGACTCACTGGATACTTTAAAAAATACACAGAAAGATTTCCTAGTGAAGGGGAGTTATCTGTGTGTTCCCAGACAGCAGGGTGGTTTCTGGCACCCACTGATGGTTTTCTGGTTGTAATCAGACACAGAAAGACAAATATCATATGATATCACTTATACGTGGAATCCAAAAAAGGGATACAAATGAACTTATTTACAAAACAGAAGTAGAGTCGCAGATGTAGAAAACAAACATGGTTACCATGGCGTAAGGGGGAGAGGGATAAATTGGCAGATTGGGATTGACATATACGTGTTACTATATTTGAAATAGATAACTAATAAGAATCTACTATATAGCAGGGAACTCTACTCAATACACTGTAATGGCCTATATGGGAACAGAATCTAAAAAGCAGAGTGGATATTTGCAAGTGCATGCATGCTAAGTCACTTCAGCCTTGTCCATCTCTTTGCAACTCTAGGGACTGTAGCCTGCCAGGTTCCTCTGTCCATGGGATTCTCCAGGCAAGAATACTGGAGTGGGTTGCCATATCCTCCTGGAGATCTTCCTGAGGCAAGGATTGAACCTCCATCTCCTACATTGACAAGTAGCTGAGCCGCTGCTGAGCCACCAGGCTATGTTACAAGTATGATGTATACTATAATAGGTGAGACTGATGCTTCTCATTCGTGAAATAAATGGGCAGATTGTTATATAAAATAGCGGATGCTACCTTAGAAAGGTGTAAAGATTGTTTAGTGTGCATTCAGAGAACAACTGAAACAGTAAGTTTCTCTAAAAACCCTCCAGCAGATGACTAAAGAAATGAAAAATACTACAAGAAAAGACTCAGAGAGACATACAAAATCTCTTCACGGGTAAAGACTGGAATTTTTCTGTAATGTCAAGAGGTAGAAAGAGAATCAATAAATGGGAATTTAGAGTCAGGCATGTTTATAAAAGATGTCCAAGGAGAGAATGGGGTTCTTCAAAGATATAGTTCATTACCTGGTTGAAATTATCATATGGCAAGGGTGATGAAGAAGCTAAGGCATGTATTGAAGGCATCTGAGAATTCTCGTTTCTATTAGTATGAATCTGAACTCAAATTTAAGTCCTTTTAAACAATGGCTACTCATAGCTATTTCCACAATTACACTAAGAGAAAACAATACCTTCTGGCAGGACTAGCAAGTGTGTATGGCTGATGGGCCAGTCTCACCCAACTGGTTAAAAAACAATTCATGCTGTTACAACCAGAAGCAACAACATAGGCCAAGGATGCCAATTTGCTTATTGATGACCATCCTCTGGCAAAAGGAATTAAACTTTAATTATCACAGATGATATAGACCATCAGTGTTTTGAAGTAAATATCTGTTTTCTCATACAAAAGGAATTCAGAAAATAATTCTAAGATAAATATGTTTTTATCCCCATTTCCCTTAGAGGGAACCACATGTTTAAATCACATCCTAATAATCACTGACTCATCTAACTGTCTGTTCTTTTAGCTTGGTGGTGCCCCACTTCTGTCACATTTTAGTAAACCTTGCCTCATAGAAAAAACACACTGCTCAGCCCACTGGTACTCTAGAATGAAACATAATGCTGACAAATGAAAATCACTTTTTCTACCTTTGCTACAGTAATAAGATTCAAATGAAAGCCTCACGTCTTTGGTTCTCATGAAACTACAATTAATCTTGTAATTATTTTTTTAAATAATTGCTTTTTTCTCTGCAATTATTTAAGTTTCAAATTATCACTCCATCAGGATGATAAAACATAAATAATTTCTGTCAATCTTCCTCGCATCCTAATCTGGGATTCTGTCTGAATGTTGAATTTTGTCTTTGAGGGACCTATGAAAAAAATTTACTAGGGAAATTAACAGAATAAAACATGGAGCTTACCCTACTTAAGACTTGATTGTTGTTCTTTCTCTAAGTTGTGTCCAACTCTTTGCAGCATGCCAGGCTTCCCTGTCTTTCACTATCTCCTAACATAGGCTCAGACTCATGTCCTTTGAGTTGGTGATGCTATCCAACCATCTCATCCTCTGTCACTCCCTTCTCCCCCTGACCTCAATCTTTCCCAGAATCAGAGTCTTTTCCATTGAGTCAGCTCTCCCCATTAGGTAACCAAAGTACTGGAGCTTCAGTTTCAGCATCAATCCTTCCAATGAATATTCAGAGTTGATTTCCTTTAGGACTGACTGGTTTGATCTCCTTGTTGCCCAAGGGACTCTCAAAAGTCTTTTCCAATACCACAATTCATTTTTGTTTACCCATGAAAATGATTTCTGAAAGATTGTAGCCTTTCTTTGTTAATTCTTTGATAATTCTAATTCTTTGCAATTCTCACAACTATATTTTCTCAGAAGTTAAAAAATAGCAATATTCATTCACCTAATGGATTAATGCTATAATCAAGCATTTCAATAATTTTCAACTACTGTGTTTGAAACAATGGGTTTTATTGTAACAGACACCATCATGATTGTCCCTTGGTGCAATGACAAGTACCCAACTGACACCATAAAGGACTCCATGTGAAGGGCACTCATATCACAAATGTTAGATTTTTGTGGTTTCAGTAGACCCACCAAAGGCCTCACAAATTTCAGGCACTTCAAGTATAATAAGTCCCCTACATACAAAGAAATTCTGTTCTAAGAGCACGTTCACTGAGTCCAATTTGTTCCTAAGTCCAACAAAGTTAGCCTAAGTACCCAACTAACACCATCAACTATATAGTTCAGTTCAGTTCAGTTCAGTCGCTCAGTCGCATCCGACTCTGCAACCCCATGAATCGCAGCACGCCAGGCCTCCCTGTCCATCACCAACTCCCAGAGTTCACTCAGACTCACGTCCATCCAGTCCATGATGCCATCCAGCCATCTCATCCTCTGTCGTCCCCTTCTCCTCCTGCCCCTAATCCATCCCAGCATCAGAGTCTTTTCCAATGAGTCAACTCTTTGCATGAGGTGCCCAAAGTACTGGAGTTTCAGCTTCAGCATCATTCCCTCCAAAGAAATCCCAGGGCTGATCTCCTTCAGAATGGACTGGTTGGATCTCCTTGCAGTCCAAGGGATTCTCAAGAGTCTTCTCCAACACCACAGTTCAAAAACATCAATTCTTCAGCACTCAGCTTTCTTCACAGTCCAACTCTCACATCCATACATGACCACTGGAAAAACCATAGCCTTGACTAGACGGACCTTTGTTGGCATATTGTACTATAATAGGTTTATAATACCTTTCATGCAAATAATACATAAAAACCAAATATAGAAATAAAGAAAACATATTTAATTTTATAGTACAATACCTTGATGGAGAAGGAAATAGCAACTGACTCCAATATTAGTCAGATAATGGAGTGACTAGTCAGATACAACTTAGCAGCTAAACAAACAAACACAGTACCTTGAGAAGTACAGTAGTTCAGAACAGCAGCTGGCATACAGGGGCTGGCATCCAGTGAACGGGCAAGAAAGGTTACTGGAGGATGGAGAGAGGGTGGGAAATGGTAGAGCTGAAGGGTCGTCAGTGACAGGAGACAGCAGACAAGCTGCAGTTTCACTCCTGGTGACATCTTGATGCTGATGGAATGCACATTCACATCTTTGAAAGCTGGCAGTTTTCGTATGTAGGAGACTTACTGTTCATATAAACAGAACTTACAAATGAATAAGGAAAAGAAGAATATTTCTTATATTTTAAAAAATGGACCAACTCACGTAGAAAATAAATGTCCAACTTCACAAATAATGAAAGGGAAGCAAACTAAATTTAAAATGCAATACTGTATATGTTTTGCATCTGAAAAATGCATTTTTTCCAAATGGTTATACATGCAGTGTTTACAAGGATGCGAGGGAAAGGGAAATCTTTGACATTGGAAAGTTATCAATAGACACAGACCTACTAAGGAGAATTTAGTAAAAGATTTCAAAAGCTTAATGTCTTTTAGTCTATAAATCCCACTCCTTGAAATTTATGCCTTAAAATAGGATCTTAAGTGTGGGGAAGCAGATTTTAGGGCAAATTTATGGTAGCATTAATTATAATAATGTCAACTTGAAAGTGAGTTAAGCACACAAGCAAAGGAAATTTATTCATTTCATCCATTTAATCAATAAATTGTGCCAGTTGCTGTTTTTTGGTCACTTTCTCAGCCACCCCTCCTGTGTTGTTTCTCATGAAACAGTTTTGGATTCCCATACGAGAGTGATGATTGGTATAACCTGCCTGAAGTCAATTTCAATTCCCAATGTACAGCTTATGACCCACAGCTTCTATGCTGACTCCATTATGAGAGGAGGAGTGGGCTAAGTAAACGGTATAGTTTCAGAACTATTTCTTCATTATAAAACTGTCCTCTTGATGGAGACCCTGAAACTCAATCATATAAAGATAATCAAGACGTTAAAATGACTCCGCTTCCATTGCTGCGGTTAATTAGGGCTTTCTTTCTGAAAGTTCCCTACTTCTCCTCTCTCCTCCTGGGAGTATCTAGTACATCTTGTGCTTAAAATAGTTTACTGAAGCATTTGAGGCATGCGGCTGGATTGATGGGAAATCAGGGAACTTTCCCGGGCCTGATCTGTGCACCTTTCTTGCTCTCAGTTCTCCCTTATTTAGCAGTCTTTACCATTTGATTTGTACCAGGCTGCTGGCTATCCCTCTGTTTTTCCATGTGCTCTGACACATTTTACAGGGTACTAGCTACATAATTGCCCTCTGCTTTTATGAGCTCAGTCATAGCATTGTTGGGGCCAGGTGCTTTTCCCAGCTAACTTTTTTTTTTTTTTTTGCTGTGGATTTTAGATGTGGTTTCAATTTCTTCCCTAAGGCTTCAGAGACACAGTTTCTTTCAGTATGCTTAACTACCTCATTATTGATCATTTTCCCTGGAATATTTAACATCCTTTTTTAATGTCAATAGGCTTGAACCATTTGTTCAGGTGTTTTCTTTTTTAAATATAAATATTCCTTTCCCTTCAGACACAGAATTAAAATTTATAGGGTCTAACACTCTGCATATCTCAGGAATGACAGCCGTCTACTCCCAGATCTCCTTCCTGACTCTCATCTGTAATTGGAGAAGCCAATCTAAGGAGATTTGGATAAAACAGGACATGTCTTTTTATTGCACCTCAGTGGTTAAATTTTTTTTTATAATTGGTGTATATAAGTATATAAGCCTTCCATATGGATGTGACTTGAAAAAAAGAAAAGAGGTTTTGCTTGAATCATGACTCTTATTGAGGATGAAATATTAAAGAACACCTTAATCTCTTTTGAGCCAACCATTTTTTAAATCTCCCTTGCTGGACCATAAAGGACAGAAACTGCTTAATACTGGAAATTTGCCAAAAGTAGGTTTCATGTGCTCTAATCACTCACAAAAAAATGACAACTGTGTAAGAAGCTATGTTAATGAGCTTGATTATAGAAATCATTTCCAATGCATATGTGCATAAAATATGCCAACTTTTTGTAATAAAATTAGCTAAATAAACAAGAAGGATAAGATAATGTTTCTGGGGATTTCAGAATTGAGAATTCATTGATGCTTTCAACATGCAGTAGTAGGAATAGAGACAGAGTAGCTGCTCAAATTAAACCACAAAGTGAATTTTTTTTTTAATTTAGACCTATAGAAATAAAATGTGTTATACAACTTTATGAGAAATAAAAAATGTAAGACAAAAACTTGTAACATTATAGTTTGCTTTACATTACCAAAGAGCTCTCTGGAATTTTTTTAAAGCATATTTTAAACTTAAAACTTTATATCTTAGAATGTGTATAATATTCCTTTACCTTATTCCTTTGTGAAAAAGTGGAAGTGTGAGTCACTCAGTCTTGTCTGACTCTTAGTGACCCCATGGTTTGTAGTCCGCCAGGCTCCTCTGTCCATGGGTGTCTCCAGGCAAGAATGCAGGAGTTGGTAGTCATTCCCCTCTCCAGGGGATCTTCTTGACCCAGGGATCGAACCTGGGTCTCTTGCAGGAGATGCAGGAAGATTCTTTACTGTCTGAGCGTAAAGTGTGTTTTAAACCTAAAACTTTATATCGTAGCATGGGTATAATATTCCTTTACTTTATTCACTATTTCCTAATATATGGATTTAATTATTTCTCTGCATCTTCGATGGTATGTGTATAAATGTGAGGATGTTTATGCATGAAAAGAAGGTGCTAGGAATATTTTATTTAAAATTTCATAAAGCTACCTACATGTTTCCACAGGAAAGCTTGTTTTAAAATAAATACTCTTTGAAACTGTGAAAAAAATATTGGCCACGTACAGCAATCTGGTTTAAAGACAATAAGTGATAGATGGTAGAAAAAGAGCACTTCTCTGGGTGAAAGTGTTAACAACCAGATCTAAAAACAGATTTGGAGACTTCTCAGTTATCATGTTTATAAATGAGTATATAGTGAGAGCTACAATTTTAGAAGACTGAGGTCTTCTAGACCAAAGAAAGTTACCTTGTTAACCTGCAGGTTGGGTGTAGTGGGTGTGGGGTGGGGTCTCAGATTGTACATTTCTAACCAGTTGATGCAGAGACTGATTATCCCCAGACTATGCAATGAAGAGAGGCTTCCCAGGTGGCTAAGTGATAAATAGAATCCACTTACAGTGCCAGAGACATGGGTTCGATCCCTGGGTCAGAAGATCTCTTAGAGGTAGAAATGGCAACCCACTCTAATAGGCTTGCCTGAAAATTCCCATGTACAGAGGAGACTGGTGGGCTACAGTCTATAGAGCTGCGAAGAGTGGGACCCAACTGAGCAACTAAGTGCAGCAATGTGCTTAGGGAAGTATGTTCCCAATCACACTGACAAGACGACCGAACCTAGACTATCAATTTTGACTTACGAAAAGGACATCTGCACCCTATGGTTGTGCTACCACAGCACTCACACTGTGTGCTAATTACATGTTCATTTGTCTCTCTCACTAAGTTCTAGCCCTTTGAGAAGGCAGGAACTGGATCTTGTTGACCAGTGAATCCTAGTTCGCAATAGAGTGCCTAGGACAGGGTAGACACATTGAAGTATTCTTACTATAGTAAGAAATCAGACAGGATTCTGTTCTGGGGGCATAAGGAAGAAAGACGCAACACACCACTAAGTTAATAAGCAAGAAGTTAGCAGGTATTGAAAAAGCGCTAAGCAGAGAATCCAAATCTGGTGATGAAATAGAAAGTAATTGTGTGGATACTTTGAGTTGACTGAGATCATATTCAAACGGAGAACCAAAGGACAAGAAAAACCCACCCATAGGAAGATCTAGAAGATTTAGTATAAATGCTCATAGACAGGAAGTAGCTTAGTGTTTACTGAATAAAAGTCAGTGACCTAGAGAGTAATGACAAGAGAAAGAGTAGAAAATGAGATCAAGGATGCAGGCAGAGAAAGACCCAATCCTGTAGGGTTTTAGATGGTTTTTATTGTAAATGCAATAGAGAACCATTCATTGCAAGGTTTTACTCCAGAGAAGAACACCACTGATTTATTGAGAGGTCCCATTAGCTGTTGAGGGAGAAATGAATTGAAGAAGAATCCATATTGGAAGCAAGAGAGCATTTAGGAGACTATGGCTGCTGTCCAGATGAGAAGCGGTGTGCCATTTTCTGAGATGGGAAAACTGGAAGAATAAACCATGTGAGAGAAGGTGAAAAACAAGAATCCTGCTTTAAATCTGAAAAGTCTGTTCAACAAGCAGAAATACCAAGAAGGAAGTGTCATATACCAGTCTGGTGACCAGGAGACAGCTCAAGGCTAAAGAACAGTAATGGAGAGAAATTAGCATATATAAGTATTTTATGGGCTTTCCAGGTAGTGCAGTGGTAAAGAATCCACCTGCCAAGCAGGAGAGGCAGAAGACCCCTGGGTAGGGAAGATCCCCTGGAGAAGGGAATGGCAACCCACTCCAGTATTCTTGCCTGGGCTATCCCATGGACAAAGGAGCCTGGTGGGCTACAGTCCAGGGGGTTGCATGACTCAGACACAACTGAAGTGACTAATCACACAGGTAATTTATGGCATGGGACTGGATGACAGTGCGTAGAGAAACTATACAGATCAAGAGGAAAAGAGATCCTAGTGTGATTCTGCTATGAATATCTGTTGGGCAGAAACGGGAAAGACATGAACGGGTGAACAATAGCCCGGAGCAGGGGTTTCAGTATAAGCAAAAATTAGCTAAATACTGGGGAAGGGATACAGAATACTAAACAACTTGGAGCATTTTGCTAAATTAAAAGTGTTCCTTTTGTGTTCTTCACATCTTGCTATTTCACCTTTTATTCAAGGTGCCTTTTCATTTAAATATAGTTGATACTTTAAATTTTATGAAAGATTCCTTTTGAAACATATTCTCCAAAAATTGTATACATTTAAAAGCAATTCATATAGTTAAACCTAAGAAAAGAGGAAGCAGTTCTAAGAAGAAGAGTGGATGGTTTCCTCTTTTTTTTTTTTCACATGAAATGAGAACTGAATCGTGTCCTACTGCACCAAGCTTAAAGCAGTCGTTGTCTCCTGAGTCAGCGGATGAGTGAAGTATGCAGAATTTTTCCTCTGGAAGCATCTCCAGATCACACAGGGAGTAGATTTCTCTTCCATATGCTTCTCCTATTAAAGACTCAGACACTTCATATCTCGCCCCTCTGCCTGTGAATCGCTGAAGTTGCTATTATTCGTTGGAGCATGCCACACCCATCAAGTGGGTTAAGGTGGAAAACAGTCGATAACCACTACCTTTAGGCATTAAAAAACAATGAAGCCTCCTTTGGTACCTATTTTTAGATGTACAGAGATGCTCTAGGGGAAATGGATTTAAATTTTTTATAAGAATAACAAAGTTATAATACAGTCACTATGTTCTTACTTTGTATTTCATTTCAGGATAGAATGTATTTTGAAAACTCTTACCCATCTACTCTGTTTTCATGGTACACAATACACAACAAAATTTAATAAAGAATCATTGAAATGGAAAAGTTTATCTCATGGAAAAAGATAGAGCAGAGTGTAGTGTTTAAAATAAACAAACAAATGTGGATGTGGGGAATGTTATGGGTTGAAGGGTGTCCCCCAAAAGATGTGTTGAAGTCTGAACCCCCACCACCTCATAAGGAGACCTGATTTGGAAATAGGGTCATTGCAGATGGAATTAGCTAAGATGAGGTCATACCAGAGCTGGGTGAGACTTTAAACCAATGTGACTAACATCCTTATCAAGAAAGGAGGGAGACAACAGGGAAAAGACAGACACATGACAATGGAGGCAGGGCTTGAAGTGTTGCATCCTTCAAGAGCCAAGAAACAAGGACTGGAGGCAAACCAGAGGCCAGATGAGACGAGGAAGGATTTTCCCTGCTGGTTTCACAGAAAGCAAGCCCTATAGACACCTTGGTTTTGATCTTCCGTCCCTCAGAGCTGTGAGCAATAAATTCATCCTGTTTTAAGCCATGCAGTTTGTGTTACTTTGTTACAGCAGCCGTGGGTGCCTAACACAACCACGGCTCTGGCACTGACTACACTGTGACCCTGGGAAGTCTCTTTACTTCTCTATACCTCAGTCTCTTGTGAAGTGAAATAGGGATGATAGAAATGATATTTAATTGGATTGTGCACGCTTAGTCACTCAATCATGTCCAACTCTTTGCAACCCCATGGACTGTAGCCCGTCAGGATCTTCTGTCCATGAGGATTCTCCAGACAAGAATACTGGAGTGGGTTGCCATGCCCTCCTCCAGTGGGTCTTCCCAGCCAAAATCTCCTGCATTGCAGGCAGATTCTTCACCGTCTGAGCCAACAGGGAAGCCCAAGAATACTGGAGTGGATAGCCTATCCCTTCTCCTGGGGGTCTTCCCAACCCGGAAATTGAACTGGGTTCTCCTGCATTGCAGGCGGATTCTTTACCAGCTGAGCTACCAGGGAAGCCCTAATAGGATAGTAGTCAAGATTAAAGAGTGAATATATGTGAAGCAGTTGGAAAAATGTTAGGTGCTTCACCGTGCTGCAGTCCATTGGGTCGCAAAGAGTCGGACACAACTGAGTGACTGCACTGAACTGAAAGTTTACATCAACTTTTATTATATGCATGAATACGTAAAAGACCTACCATAGTACCTGACCCACGGATGGCATTCAATACGCAGTTGTTTCTTTTCTCCTGTTGTAACTTACCAACTATTACTAACATTAAGACTCGTTGTTCAGTCGCTCAGTCATGTCCACTCTTTGCAACCCCATGGACTGTGGCACACCAGGCTTCCCTGTCCTTCACTATCTCCTGGAGTTTGCCCAAACTCATGTCCATTTAGTTGGTGATAAATAATAAGTAGGTTTTCATTATATCAGATAAATCTGATAAAAGATTAAAATTTTTTATCTCAGAGAAGTCTTTTGCAAATACATTTTTTTGCATATTTTGAATGCTGAACTGCCTTCAGGCCCAGTCTTTACATCTCAGTTGTTCAGTACAGGGAATTTAAATTTAGCTACTGGACAAAGAAAGCTTTAATTACTGGATTACTTTTCAGTCCCATGACCACCTCCAAATATTATTCATTTAATAACTGAAATCCCTAGAAGCCTGGACATTTGTGTTTTGAATTTTGAGCTCCTGATCCTTCAGTGTAGACATCTGAAAGTTATAGAGTAATTAACTTGAATGAATGCTGACTTAATATGTGTGACCACATATGAAGAGCTCCATGATTTCTGTAGAAATTAAGTACCTTTTGATAAATTTCAGAAAGTAATTCCATGTTCCACATAATATCAACTATTAGTACATCAACTTTGTTTATATGCACTATTTCATGCCCCTAAAATTCATTCATTGTGCATTCATCCAGAAAGCATCTATTGAATTATTTTATACAGATCACTGCAGAGGAAAAAGGAAACAGAGAAATGTAAGAAACTAATACATGATACAAGGAAGAATAAAAAGTGTAAAAGGAGCAAATATATGAGCCATCAATTCCTCTTGGGATGCTCAGTGAAGGCCTTACTGTAGATGGAACTCTTGAAGGATATGGATTTTAAAACCTAAACTTCTCTTTTAACTTTCCAGTTTTCATCATAATTTCACTGGCTTCTAAAACTACAATAAAAAGTGAAAACATTGATAATCTAAAATAGATGATAATTTGCCCATGGTAAGTCTAAAACATTTGTTAGAATCCTATGGAGAACATTTGACTTCAGAGCACAAAAGCAAAAACCTATTCCTTAAAACACCAAGTTCTTGAGAATAAAAGATGTGGGGGGCGGGAGGAAACATGCTTGCCTGTGCCTGTGACACTGAGGTGGCTATAGAAGAGTCTTCTGACATGTCTTCACATATCACCCAAATGAGTTACAAGATCCAAAGAAATAGGAAAGTTTATCATTCCTGTAATTCTAGCAGTGTTTGAAACCTTGAGGTGACAGACACCATTTTAATACAGTCTTCCTTTTGGAGTTTGGCAAAACAAACCCATAAGAGAGATATTGGGTTTATTTGCTTTGGCAGAGAGACACACTCTACACTTCTTTCAACTGAAACTCATTACCATCTTTGGAGGGAGAACAGCTGAGATCATGGCCCACTTGTGCATTCTCCAAGGGACCAAAAAGGAAGCTGGAACCATCCCTGAAAACATTGATGTTCAGCAGGAAACTCCAAGAGCCATTACCAAAATAGAGAGTAAGGAAAAAGTATACAAAAATACAGATTCAGATGTATTAGTGTATTGATAAAAGGCCTTCTTAGTTTGCAACATCAGTTATCTAAAAATACCCACTCTAGAGTATAAACGGCACCAGGGAGAGCCACTAACCAGTTCCAATAAGAAGCTTCAATTGTGAGCTCACAGCTAACCACAATACCCTCAAAGGCAGCAGAGGCCGCTTTCACAGAAACTAAATTTTACACAGGCAGAAATGAGCAATGAATTAAGATGATCATATAGATAATTAAACCAACAGAAGCCTAGCCAGAGAGTCTTGCAATCTGAAAATCCCATCTTGTCTACCTATTTTTAGCTAGATATTGATTTCTTTGTTCGATTTTCTGTCTCATTTGGAGTTTGGGTCAGATAGGAAGCCTTAGAGAAACAAGGTCCTAGAAGAACACAGGCTCCATTACTTAAAGACTGTGGAACCCCAGCTGTGGGTCTCTGAGCCTCAATTTTCTTATCTATCAAATGGAGCGTGTGTGGATGTGTTACGTTGCTTCCATCATGGCCGACTCTTTGTGACCATTTGGACTGTAGCTGGCCAGGTTCCTCTGTCTGTAGGATTCTCCAGGCAAGAATACTGGAGAGGGTTGCCTTGACCTCCAGGTTCAGTTGTGTCCATCTCTGTGCAACCTCTTGGACTGTAGTCTGCCAGGATTCTCCAGGCAAGAACACAGGAGTGGGTTGCCATTTCCTCCTCCAGGGGATCTTCCAGACCCAGGGATGGAACCCACTTATGTCTCCTGCATTGGCAGGCAGGTTCTTTACCACTAGCACCACCTGGGAAGGCCATAAAGTGGAGTAAGCAACACCTAATTCTTCAAAAGTGCTGGTGAAGGAAAAACAGACTGCTGGACTTAATAGTGAGAGCCTTGATAATCACTGCAGGTTTTAGAAGTTTTTCAAACTTCTTTTTTTTAATATAAATTTATTTATTTTAATTGGAGGTTAATTACTTTACAATATTGTATTGGTTTTGCCATACATCAACATGAATCCTCCACAAGTATACACGTGTTCCCCATCCTGAACCCCCCTCTCTCGTCCCTCCCTGTACCATCCCTCTGGGTCGTCTCAGTGCACCAGCCCCAAGCATCCAGTATCATGCATTGAACCTGGACTGGCAATTTGTTTCATATATATTATACATGTTTCAATGCCATTCTCCCAAATCATCCCACCCTCGCCCTCTCCCACAGAGTCCAAAAGACTGTTCTATACATCTTCAACTTCTTGATTTAAGTACCGCTCAATTGGGGTTGAAATTAATGTCATTTTCTTGTGTCTGAACTGACTTAAATGGGAAACAAAAGAATGTGTTTCAGCTACTTGTCTAATGACCACCTAAAGACCCTTGGAAAAGTCTCTCAATTTTAGGTTGAAGAAGGACATTTATGTAAATCATAGAAATTGCTTGAAAGGCTATCCCCTTCTCCCAGTCTCACAGGCTTTTGCAGACATTAATGATCCTGGAATGAACATAACCTGACACCTGGACTTTGTGCCTTTAGATCCAGCCACTCTCCATCAATAGCCACAAGGACTGGGAAGAAATACTCAAGATCATGGTAAGATATACATGAGTGCCTTTCAGACACGGTATTTCCTTTGGATGGTACATTAAAAATTGGAGTTCAGCATTTTCACTGGAGAGATTGGAATGCTTCCACAGGTGAAGGTTTTAAATAACCTTCTATACAGATTTTTGACAAGAAAGCTAGACATAGATCTTTCTGCACCAGTTTGAATAAAGTTCCCTGAAAAGATCCAGTAACGGGACTTCCCTGGTGGTCCAGTGATTAAGAATCTGCCTTCCAATGCAGGGGACATAGATTCCATTGCTGGTCAGGGAACTAAGATCCCACATGCCAAGGGGCAACTAAGCCGGATCACTGTAACTAGAGAAGTCCACATGACACAGTGAGACCCAGAGCAGCCAAAATAATTTTTGAAAACTTATTTTTTAATTTAAAAATAAGATTCAGTAAGGACTGGGTAACTCCTTGGTGTCCCTTCCAACACATCACCCCATAAATGTTATCCATGACATCTCCCTTGGCCTGATAATGTTGCCTTAGGGATTGGGAATCTTAGATGGGAATGTCCTTTTCCCAGGCCTTTACTGGGCTTCTCTGGTGGTTCAGATGGTGAAGAATCTGCTTGCAATACAGAAGACATGGGTTTAATCCCTGGGTCAGGAAGATCCCTTGGAGAAGGAAATGGCAGCCCACTCCAGTATTCTTGCCTGGAGAATTCCATGGACAGAGAAGCCTGGTGGGCTACATACAGTCTATGGGGTTGCAAAGAGCCCGACACGACTGAGTGACTAACACTTACTGGGAAAAGCTAGGATGTACATAACTGTCCACTCTTCCTTAGTGTTTTTAGACTTAAAAGAACAGTGGGATAGAGACCAATAGAGGGGGCTAGCGTAACGCCACCTATCTTGGAGATCTTTGTAAATATTGACTTTTGACATTTTCTTATTAATCTTGCAGAAGGTATCAGTTGCCTTTAAATTTCCACATAACCAAGGCATTAGAATAAGTTGTAGGGTTAGAAGAGTGGGCAAAATATTGACCAGCAGACGCAGGTCATGCACTGAAAGAGCAATGAGCTATGCCTAGCTCCACTAGACTAGAGCATGTTCTTGGACGTTATGGGTACAAGGCTTAGCTTTACTGATGCAATTCTTCATGCATCATTGTGATGGAGGGGGGGAATTTGAAAATGAAAATCCTAGCTTCCCCCGACTATGAAAGTTAGACCAAGTGATTCCAAGTACTTATATTTCGATACAAAAATATTTTAAAGTAAGACAGTTCTTAATTAGGATGGATTCTGACTTATATAGTTTGGCAGCCCTTGATTTGGTTAAGGACGGTGGTTTTCCATTCTACTATTTTACTATGAAACAAAAAGCAGTTCTACTCAAAAAAAAAATTTATCAAGTCTTCTTAAATAAGGTTTTATATTCTTATCTCTAAAACCTCTCAGTAAACAAGACAAATAGAAAACAGAATTAGTGATTTCACTGACTTTCTTCCCAGGCTAAGTAATCACAGCAAATGAGATTTTTATATTTTTAAACATCTGCATTGCGTTCACATCTTCTCCCAAGTAGAGAGTTTGAGACAGGATAAAGGAATAGCTCTTCATCTACAGAACAAGGGTACCCTGGCTCCAATGGACCAAATGTCTTAGAAAGAGTCCATCCGCTGAGAGAAAAACTGTACACCACACCTCTCATTTGTGTGTAGTCCTGTGTTTCCTCCTGCTCAGCAGATTGTCCCAGGGCATGGCTTAAATTCCTCGGATTTGGTAATAAACAGTTGCCATTTTGACCACTTCCTTTTGTGTAGACCCACAAACTACAGAATAAATGAATAGCTCCTTTCCTTTGCTAGCCTTGCCCAAGGGCTGTTTTAGCACCCCATAAATCCTATAATTGTATAGGATCATTTGGCAGTGTGTGGATTTTTCTGCTAAATCACAGTGGGAAGAAGATCAGGAGGAACCCTGAAAAATAAAGCATTATCGTGGCATTAGAAGATTTACAGTGGGAGCGAATAGCATTGGCACAACCCCAGCCTGGCCTTCATTCCTGGTAAGGAGAAAGCACCGCTAAGCACGACGTGTCTTCTGTATTAGCAGCTGAGAGTAGAACTTCAGCCAGACCCAGTTCTTTCTTGCTCCTACACATTGTGGGTGTTGGTGAGAGTGTGATGAAATTTCAATGTAGGCTTAGCTGTCAAGGATATAAACGAAGTGTATCTTCTTTCCTATCGATGTCCTGTAAATAGACTTATTACATGGTGGGGGAGAAAAAAAAAAAAAAAAACGGCATAGGAAACAAAGCACTTAACCATTTGTGGGTGTGTTGTTTTTGTTTTGTGTATGTGTGTGTTTTCCCCCGAGGGTCTCTGGCAAATGAATGTGTGTTAAAGCATTGTAGGATTCTGCCAGTTTTTTTTACAAACTGCATTTTCGTGTCTCAACAAGAAATCAGTGCAGGGTTGAGATGGCTAGGGTTGTACCATGGGTTGAGATGGCTAGGGTTTATTAAGTTGTGCCATGCCGGTTCTTGGGTAGATGCTGATATGCTTTGGAAATCCGAGTTATACATTGTTTTGTAAAATCTGTGCTATTCCCTGGGTAAAACACTTCAGTTGCTGTGTTTATAAATGCTTTGAGAACAGGAAAGTGTAAAAAGACATAAAAGCATTTCCCCAATGGTATCCAATTGAAATGTTTTTTAGCAAGTTGAAACCAGTATAAAGCTTCAGTAATTAACAGATTAAGATCTATCAACAGACTCTTCACATCAGAAATTAAAAGGAAAATTACAGGTCTCAAGAAGTTAAGGTTTCTCATAAAGCAATGGCAAGGAATAACTGCACATCTTAACGGAATTTTTTTTTGGCAAAATAAGCAGTGCTAAATTATATGGAACACATAATTCTTTTGAACTCTCTGAGAATGGGAATCCTATAAGACAGAAGCTTTGGGCTTTGGGAAGTGATTACTAATACGAAAAGAAACACATTGGAAATAACTGATAATAAATACTGCCTGCATTGGAACTTATCCAGAACTAAGTCCTGGACTCTCTCCTTTCTGTCTACACTCCTTCCCCAGGTGAGCTCAAACACACCCAGTCCTCAAAGATCACGTATATGCTAGTGAATTCCAAACCTAATATCCTACCTCTGAGTCCTGAGGAGCTCCAAGTTCAGTTGCCAACCGACATCTCTAATGTCTAATTTATCATGCAGCCCAAGGTTAACTTGTCCAAAACAGAACTTTAAACTTCCAACTTCAGTACATGCACGTGCACACACACACAAATGAAGTAAAATAAAGTAAAAATAAATAAATAAATAAAAACAAAGCTATTTCTATCTCAATCTTGCCTGTCTCAACTTTTTCCCAACTGCTCAGATCAAAACCTAGAAATTCCCCATAATCGTTCTCTTTCTCTCACCTCCCATCTATAATCCATTCAGCAAGACCTGTTGGCCCTCCATCGATAACATATACCACTTTGTCCCAGTTCTCTTCCTTCTTAATCCAAAGCATCGTTATTTTTCTTTGGCTCCTTGAAGGATCTCCTGCTTCTATGCTTGTGTTCAGTGCAAGGAAAAGGACTTGGACAGTATTCCATAGAACTAAGGAACCAACTGAAGATACTTGAACAGATGTATAAAAATGTATCCGTTGTTAAAGTGAATTAGCAGAATAAGAGGATTCCACTTTAATACGGGCCAATTTAGAAGGCACGAGGAAAATATGGACGATTGGTAATTCAATCATTGTTAAGGAAGCAAAATAATTTTACTAAAATAAGAGGAGTCAACTAAAGGGAGAGAGTCACAGACATGAAGGCATCTCCCTAACTCTGATGCAGTCTGTCACATGGCAATTGCTTAACAGGTAGGCAGGGCAAATCCCACTAGAACACTGTGCATTAATATATTCACTGATGTAGTCAGTTAAATTGTCAGTCAACCAATGATTATTGAGCAAGTCTATATCCAGGCACTATGGTCTATCTACCCTAGGTGTACAGAGATGGAAATGGTGGAGGACCCTCTGGAAGCTCCCAGCCTAAAAGATGGAAATGCAAGTCAATAATTACAATTCCACATGACAAGTGCCACGAAAGTGGTGGGAACGAGGATTAGCAGTAGGAATATCCCAGAAGACTTCATAGAGGAAGTGATGTTTGAATTGGGATGTGAAGGTTGAACGAGTAGCCAAGGAGGAGAGGAACATTGTGAGCAGAGGGAATAACATTGGAAAGTGTAAAAGTCAGAGTCTTGCAAAATTAACTATGACTTAGTGGCCAAAAAGGAAGAGATTCTTTTAAAACATTTTCTTTTTTAGTGGTAATGGTAGTGTCTGCTTCAAGTTACAGGGGAAAATCAGTCTCTTTCTGCGTGCTCTGAAACTTTTTAGGTCTTGCAGCCCAGGAGCATTGCAATATAATAACTTCATTATTTGTTGTTCTTTAGTTGCTAAGTCATGTTCTACTCTTTGTAGTCCTGTGGACTGTGGCCCACCAGGCTCCTCCGTCCACAGAATTTTCCTGGCAAGAATACTGGAGAGGGTTGCCATTTCCTACTGCAGGGGATCTTCCCGACCCAGGGATTAAACCCACATCTCCTGCTTGGTAGGTGGATTCTTTACCACTGAGCCACGTGAGAAGCAATAACTCCATAGCTAATCACATATTGCATACTGATTGTCTTATCATGTACAAGACAAACAGCAAAGAGATACAAAGATACATGATACAGCCACTGCCTTCAGTCAAGTCACAATTTAAATAAGCCATTCACAACCACAAGACAAATTAAAAAGAAACCACCCTTTTCTATGAGAAGTAAAAATATCACCAGGTTTTAGAGAGGACTGGTTAATGTGTTGATTTAAAATGTTTTTCATAGTGAGTTAGTAAGAAAAACTGATGGATGTTAATATTTTTGCCCCAGGAAAGAGAGGTGAGCCCTATGATTTTACAGCAGATAAGGGAACAAGATGTCAGCTTTGTAACTCTAACCTGCTGCCTGCAGTTGTGCCTTGTCAGAAGAGACCTCCACCTACTCAGACAGGTAGGCTACAGGGAGCACTTAGAAAATGTGGGTGCAGGGTGTCAGGACCTTTCATCCACAAACCACCTTTTGCTTACGCTTTGCATAGCAGAAGCAGACACTCAGGCCCTCAAGAGTCCACATAACCTTGGAAACTGAACTTAACAGTGGTGATCAGTGTGGACTAATAATGCAAGTCTAAATGTTTACCAGCTCTTACTATGCTGCAGTATTATTCTAAGCAGTCGACTGACTTATTTATCCTCATTACCCTATGGGGTGAGCACTAATATTATCTTTGTAATATACATGAGGAATAAAATGACACAGAGAAGGTAACTGACCTGCCCAGTTACCCCACTGTGTTAGTTTTCCATGGTTGCTATAATAAATTACCATAGGCTTGGAGGCTTAAAATAACAGAAATTTATCCTCTCACATGGAAACCAGAAGTATGAAATCAAGGTGTTGGCAAGGTCATAATCCCTCTGAAGTTTCTATCAAACAGTCCTGCTTTGCCTCTTCCAGCTTCTGGGGGCTCAAGGGGTCCCTTGACATGTGCCTGAATTATTCTCAAATCTGCCTTCCAGTATCCAGTATGGCTTTCTCCTCTGTCTGTATCACCCCTCACCCTTCTTCTAAGGACACGGTCATTGAATTTAGGGCCAGGATGTTCTCATCTCAAGATCCTTCACTGACTGATACTTGTGAAGATCCTTTTTCCATATAAGATTACATTCAAAGGGTCAGAGTATTAGGACACGGATAATCCTTTGGTCCCCAAGAAAAAGAAATGCAAAAAAGCAAAATGGCTGTCTGAGGAGGCCTTACAGATAGCTGAGAAAAGAAGAGAAGTGAAAAGCAAAGGAGAAAAAGAAAGATATACCCATTTGAATGCAAAGTTCCAAAGAATAGCAAGGAGAGATAAGAAAGCCTTCCTCAGTGATCATTGCAAAGAAACAGAGGAAAAAAATAGAATGGGAAAGATTAGAGATCTCTACAAGAAAATTAGAGATACCAAGGGAACATTTCGTGCAAAGATGGGCACAACAAAGGACCGAAATGGCATGGATCTAACAGAAGCAGAAGATATTCGGAAGAAGTGGCAAGAATACACAGAAGAACTGTACTAAAAAGATCTTCACGACCCAGATAATCATGATGGTATGATCACTCACCTAGAGCCAGACATACTGGAATGCAAAATCAAGTGGGCCTTAGGAAGCATCACTATGAACAAAGCTAGTGGAGGTGATGGAATTCCAGTTGAGCTATTTCAAATCCTGAAAGATGATGCTGTGAAAGTGCTGCACTCAATATGTCAGCAAATTTGGAAAACTCAGCAGTGGCCACAGGACTGGAAAAGGTCAGTTTTCATTCCATTCCCAAAGAAAGGCAATGCCAAAGAATCCTCAAACTACCGCACAATTGGACTCATCTCACATGCTAGTAAAGTAATGCTCAAAATTCTCCAAGCCAGGGTTCAGCAATACGTGAACCAAGAACTTCCAGATGTTCAAGCTGGTTTTAGAAAAGGCAGAGGAACCAGAGATCAAACTGCCAACATCTGTTGAATTATCGAAAAAGCAAGAGAGTTCCAGAAAAACATCTATTTCTGCTTTATTGACTATGCCAAATCCTTTGACTATGTGGATCACAACAAACTGTGGAAAATTCTGAAAGAAATGGGAATACCAGACCACCTCACCTACCTCTTGAGAAACCTATATGCAGGTCAGGAAACAATTGTTAGAACTGGACATGGAACAACAGACTGGTTCCAAATAAGAAAAGGAGTACATCAAGGCTGTATATTGTCACCCTGCTTATTTAACTTCTATGCAGAGTACATCATGAGAAACGCTGGGCTGGATGAAACACAAGCTGGAATCAAGATTGCCAGGAGAAATATCAATAACCTCAGATATGCAGATGACACCACCCTTATGGCAGAAAGCGAAGAAGAACTAAAGAGGCTCTTGATGAAAGTGAAAGAGGAGAGTGAAAAAGTTGTCTTAAAGCTCAACATTCAGAAAATGAAGATCATGGCATCTGGTCCCGTCACTTCATGGGAAATAGATGGGGAAACAGTAGAAACAGTGTCAGACTTTATTTTGGGGGGCTCCAAAATCACTGCAGATGGTGACTGCAGCCATGAAATCAAAAGACACTTACTCCTTGGAAGAAAAGTTATGACCAACCTAGACAGCATATTAAAAAGCAGAGACATAATTTGCCAACAAAGGTCCGTCTAGTCAAGGCTGTGGTTTTTCCAGTAGTCATGTATGGATGTGAGAGTTGGACTGTGAAGAAGACTGAGCACCGAAGAATTGATGCTTTTGAAGTGTGGTGTTGGAGAAGACTCTTGAGAGTCCCTTGGACTGCAAGGAGATCCAACCAGTCCATCCTAAAGGAAATCAGTTTTGAATATTCAATGGAAGGACTGATGCTGAAGCTGAAACTTCAATACTCTGGCCACCTGATGTGGAGAACTGACTCATTTGAAAAGTCCCTGATGCTGGGAAAGATTGAAGGCAGGAGGGAGAAGGGGGCAAGAGAGGTTGAGATGGTGGATGGCATCACTGACTCAATGGACATGAGTTTGAGCAAACTCCAGGAGATAGTGAAGGACAGGGAAGCCTGGTTCACTGCAGTTCATGGGGTCTCAAAGCTACTGAACAACAATAAAAACATATTGAGAGTAAAACACCTCCCCATTTTCTCTGGATGCATTCAGAACTTTAAAACTCAGCTTAGAGAAATGAGGACGTATGGGCCAGCAAGAACAGGGAATATTTTCAGTCCTAGAAACCACTTCTGAACAAGTGTCTTCATTATGGATGAGAGGGACTTCACCAGCTCAGACTACAAACACTCAGGGTTTCCAACAACAAACAACATTAACAAGGAAAAATAACTTATTTCCCAGGAACAAATTTTTCTATTTATCTCACAGAGAACCTTTATAATTTTATCACCATCTTTTTAAATTTTAATATATTATTTTGTCCAGTGTCTACCTTGATTGTCCTATGAACTTCCTTCAAGTTAACCTCCTATAATCCCCTTACCACCCCTTAGGCTCCACTTCCTCCTCCAGGGGAAGCAAGTGGAGCCTTCAGTCCCTGTTCGCTTCCTTACCAGTTTTGTTGTCTAGCTATGCATTCCTACTTACATCTGCAAAGAGGGAAAAAATAAAATGTTACCCTGATCTATGGTTTGGATGCAGGATAAAACCTTTGCAGACTGATTCTTATTTCTTCTACAGAATATACATCCCCTGGGGTGAGAGTCATCTTTTTATATCTGAAGCAACATCACAAGAATAGGAAGTTAGATCTCATGCCATAACTCAAAGCTTTGTATAGCTATACTTTGAAATGTAATTCTCTGCCTTTGACGACTTAGAATCTCACTGTGGGAGGCAGCAAGCCTCCATCCTAAGGAGATGTGCAGGAGTGTGTAATAGTGTAAGTGAAGGCGACAGAGGGAGCAGAGAGTGTTGGTGTGGTTTGAGAATGCTTCATGCAGAAAGCAGTGACTCTGGAAGAATAAGTGAGACTCGGATCTGGTCTAGAGAGATATCTGTCTCTCATGAGACTGGCCAGTAGCAGGGTTTAGTAGGAACAGTATAGCCTGTCACACAGATCTAAATTCTAAGCTACCCTTTGCCACTTTCCATGTGACGTTTGCTAAATCACCATATGATTTTTGAGCATCTGTTTCTTCATCTGTCAAGTGTAAAGTACAGTATCAATGTCACCATTTTAAAATATAATGGAATACTACTCGGCCACAAAAATGCCATTTGCAGCAACATGGACACAACTAGAGATTATTATACTAAGTGAAGTAAGTTGGAGAAAAAAAAAGACACACCGAATGATAACACTTATATATGGAATCTAACATATGGCACAAATGAAGCTATCTATAAAACAGAAACAGACTCACAGACATAGACAACAGAATTTTTGTCACCAAAGCAGAGAGGGCAAGGAGAGGAATGGACGGGGAGTTCAGGGTTGGTAGGTGCAAGCTATTACATTTAGAATGGATAAATAACAAAGTCCTACTGTACAGCACAGGGAACTATATCTAATCTGCTGAGATAAACCATAATGGAAAAGAATAGTTTAAAAAGAATACTTAAAAATAAAACATAATAAAATAAAATCTAGGTGATGCTCTTTACTCCTGGTATTACTTGGTCTTTCTGTGACTTTTGATATTGTTATATCAAAAAGACAAATCTTCTGCTTGGAATATTCTTTACTGTTGGCTTTTGAAATACCACTGATTTCTTAGTTTCTTTCTGGTTCTTAGATGGTGTCTTCTCTTTCCCTTAAAGGTCAGAGTTTCCCAAAATTATTCTTTTAACTCCCTTTAAAAAAAGAAATTCCCAGAGTAATCTTGTTCTTAACCACAGATTTAAATAGCACCTCTAGCTGTGGTTCCCAGGTTCCTAGCTCTGACTTAGTCCTCTCTCCTCTATCCACATTTATACATAATTCTTACTGGACATTTCCACCTCTATATTCCCCAAGCACTTTCAGTTCAGTTCAGTTGCTCAGTCATGTCCAACTCTTTGTGACCCCATGGACTGCAGCACACCAGGTTTTCCTGTCCATCACCAACTCCCGGAGTTTACTCAAACTCATGTCGATTGAGTTGGTGATGCCATCCAACCATCTCATCCTCTTCATCCCCTTCTCCTCCCACCTTCAATCTTTCCCAGCATTAGGGTGTTCTCCAATGAGTTAGTTCTTTGCATCAGGTGGCCAAAGTATTGGAGTTTCAGATTCAGCATCAGTCCTTCCAATGAATATTCAGGACTGATCTTTTTTAGGATGGACTGATTGGATCTCCTTGCAGTCCAAGGAACTCTCAAGAGTCTTCTCCAACACCACAGTTCAAAAGTATCAATTCTTCGGCACTCAGCTTTCTTTATAGTCCTACTCTCACATCCATACAAGACTACTGGAAAAACCATAGTTTGACTAGAGGGACCCTTTGTTGGCAAAGTAATGTCTCTGCTTTTTAATATGCTATCTAGGTTGGTCATAGCTCTTCTTCCAAGGAGCAAGCATCTTTTAATTTCATGGATACAGTCTTTAACTCAACAAGCACTTTAACTCGACATATTCAAAACTGAATTTACATTTTCAAATCTCTTTCTCCTCATGTATTCTTTATCTCTTTAAGTCATGCCATTGTTTATTCAGTTGATTTCATGCTTGCAGATGTCCACAAAACCACCTTTAGCTTCAGCAGTTCTCTAGAATGACTCATAGAACTCGGAAAAGCTGTTAGTTACTTTTACTGTTTTAGTTTATGGTAGTAAAAGGATACGGATTAAAATCCTCAGAGGTAAAAGACACAGAGCAGACACCAAGAGAGACCAGGCAATGAGCTTCCTGTTGTTCTTTACCAGGGAATTCTCCCAGACAGCACTTAATTCTCTTAGTGATGCTGTGTGACAACACACACAAACTATTATCCTGCAGGGAGGCACCCAATCCTCCCTGTCCAGGGTTTTTGTAGGAGATTGGTCACATAGGCATGCTGATCGCCCACATGGTTGGTCTTAGTTACTTAATGTCCATTCCTTCCAGAGCTCAGACTGATCCTACATGCCCCAAGGTTCCTACCATAGATCAAGTTGTCATCACCCAGCATGGCCCAAGGCCTCAGGTAAACAAAGAGACTCTTAACAGTCAAGATATGCCAAGGGTTTAGAGGTTATCTCCCAGGAGGTGCACAAGAGCCAAAGTTCTGTTTGGAATATACAGAGTTTGGACAGTTCAGATCCACTGAGTTAATCCTTTACAGCACACGTGTGCTCATGCTTAGTCACTCAGTCGTGTCTGACTCTTTGCAGCCCCATAGACTGTAGCCCACCAGGCTTCTCTGTCCACGGGATTCTCCAGGCAAGAATACTAGAGTGAGTAGCCATTCCTTTTTCTAGTGGATCTTCTCAACCCAGGGACCAAACTCTGTCTCCTGCATTGCAGAAGGATTTTTTATCTTCTGAGCCATCAGGGAAGCCCTTACTGGACACTATTCCAGCCCCAAATTTGCTGGGTAGGATAACCTTTCCCTCTTCCCTCCTCTGCAGCACCCATATCCAGTTAGTCTCTAAGTTCTGTGTATTCTATCCAAGTATATACATCCATATCTCCATATAGTTATCTTCACCCCCAAGAGTTTCTACCCCATCCTCAAACTAATCAGTTGCCAAAACATATTCATTTTTTGCATAGAGGTCACTCAGCTTAATCATTTTTTTTCTCTCTTGTCTCTATGGCCTTAGTTTTGTACTTCATCATCTCTTACATTGCCCTTGCTCAGCATCCTGTCAATCATCTTGCAGATTGCTTTCAGAATGATTCCTATAAAATAGAAATTGGGCTGTGTCACACTCAAAGCCCATGAAGTGAGTATTTTGTCCACATTCCTTAGCATATAGCCCTGGATAATACAGCTGCCAATTACCTCTGCAGACTCATTGCTTATTGTGTTCTGGACTAACCACAGTGTTTCTTTGCCTGCATACCTTTGCATATATTGTTCTCTCCATCTGAATTTGCTTTTTCTCCTATAGTCCACTCAATATCCAGTTAACCATTCTCCAGTGAGAAATTGCGCTTTTCTACAGGAATCAACTCAGATGACATGTGGCTTTAGAATGTCTTCCCTGACTTCAAAATTGGGTCAGGTGTCTTTTCTCTGGACTCTGGAAACATACTGTGTGTGCCTCAGTCATTCCATATCTCATCTTATTTCTTTCATCTATATACTTCTTTGCCTCCCTCACTGGACAGGGAGAACTTCAGCAGCATTGACTGATGTCTGTTCTAGTTAGCATCCCCTAAACTCAGTGGATGGCCCTCATAATCCATGAAAGAGATTTCTGAAGAGCACAAATCAAAGTAATCTTGACAAAGGATGACAGATATTTTTATTTCCAGACAAGGTGTCAATAGCATAAATACATTTGCCCAACCCTTAACTTTTATAAGTATACAATATTTTACATAATTTTTAATTTGGGAGAATTTGCATCATTTCAACTTTGCATAAATTGGAAATCTAATATGTGTATCATGGTATTTCAAATTTACACAATTCAAATTCACAGTAAATGCAATGCCCACATCTAGCACCTTATTTATAGTATGCTCTTAATGCTTATTTCCTTCCCAACCAGCCCTTCTCCTATCATATTTTGTTTACTTTCTTAATCATTCTCTTATTCATCACCATAGTCACCACCAAGTATTATTTCCTGAGATCACATGAAAAATATACCCCTCCTCTCCTCTCTTCCAAATTATTACATTTTTTTCAAAAAATATAATGGCAGGAACGTAGGTAAAAACATTCTGTATTTCACACTTTTAAGAAGCCAGGCTTGTGTCTCTCATTTTATTCTGTATGGTTTAGTTTGGAATAATAATCAGAGACCATGCTTTCAAATTCTATAATGAGCCATGTTTATCTGGAATATAAGATAGATATGAAATATAAGCTTAGTAAGATCACGTGAGTGAGTTATCTAATCCAGATAAAGCCATATCTGAAAAGTGGGTTTAAAGAGCTTTCAGATTCCTGCATTATTTCTACTGGTTGTGGTACCTAGAGTTGTAGCAATGCCCTGTAGCAATATTAGTATTTAAAAAAACAAACTTTTATCATCAGGAACCTAAAAATGTAAAGATCTCCTCAGCCAAAGTCTGAAAACTTTCATTTGCAATATAACTTCTTTAAAAAAAAATGAAGGATTCTGTTTTAACTTTTCTGGCAGTGCAGCAGTAGAAAAATTGGAACAAAGGAAAAAGGTTTGTTTTTTTTTTTAACTTTTTTAGCATATAGATTAGTATTAATTACCACGTAATGAGCTGAAAATTCCTGCCAAGAAGCTGAGGTTTGTGGTTCTTTAATGAGTATTTTCTTCCCACCGGGTGAAGTGAAATTTTTTAAGTGTTAGGGATTTGCACTTGGAAAACATCTCTAAGCTATTTATACAAGCAAGTCAATAGGAAAAGCACATTTTCTACTTTTCGCCTTTGCAATGCATTAATGGGCCCGGCGTTTCTGGCAGTGTGTTCCTTTAAGTGGTGGCTCTGAGCTGTGGTGCTGAACGGACTTTAATGCAGCAAGAGTAAGACTGGGGTCCTCCACCATCCAGATCCAAGCTTCCCCTGCCAGTCGTGGGCTGGCTGTGTCCTCATCTAGGTGAAGAGTTCTCAGATCTCATTTATTTTCCAAACTGGGAGAAACCACCAATGTCTGCTTTGCCACCAATGACATTGCTTTTGGTTTTGTTGTTCGTTGCTCTTCAGGTGCTAATTTGTGTCCAGCTCTTTGTGACCCCATGAACTGCAGCATGCCAGGCTTCCCTGTCCTTCATTATCTCCCAGAGTTTGCTCAAACTCATGCCATCCAACCATCTCATCCTCTGTCACCCCCTTCTCCTCCTGCCTTCAATCTTTCCCAGCATCAACATCTTTTCCAATGAGTCAGCTCTTCACATCAGGTGACCACAGTATTGGAGCCTCAGCTTCAGCATCAGTCCTTCCAATGAATATTCAAGGTTGATTTCCTTTAGAATTGAATGATTTGTTCTCAGTGCAGTCCAAGGGGTTCTCCGGAGTCTTCTAGAATATCACAATTCAAAAGATCTCAGTGTTTAAAGGGAAATAAAAGTTTACACAATCCAGTCAACTTGGTGTAGTAGAGAGAGCACCAACATTAAATTAGTTCCCTCTCTACAATCCTGAGTCAGTTATTAAATGGTTTTTGATTTCTGTTTCTCATCTGTCACAAGAAAGTGATGTTTAATGACATGAAAAGTTGATTTATTCGGTTAGAATAAACTTGGCAGGGAAGAAAGAATTTTCTGAATCTTTCCATAAATTACAATGACATTGTCTCACTAAAACTAAAGATGAGTATGGGTTGGACCTCTGGTCTGTGGCCCATGTGAAGAACTGTAACAAGGATGAAGCCCTGGTTTATTTTTAATGGAATAGGACTCCACTGAAAGACAAGTTAGTGTTGTCAGCTTCTCAGCATCAAATTATCCTGCTGAGAGCAGTCTTCCTTTTGAAAGAGCAGGAAAGCAAACCAAAGCAAAGTACAGAACTAAACCTGGGAAGACAAGGGCCATCATATGCACAAAGCTGTTACTTCTGGGTATAGGAACACGTTAACATTTATCAAAATGTAAGTGTAGTCCCTCTTAGATAACTTCTAGGTTAAAAGTATCCCATGTGGAGGGTGGAATTTTAGATTTTTGGCCACTCTTCCTTGATTTTCCAATTATCTTTTTGTAGTTTTTACAAAATTGATGTTTTCTGTAGCCAGTGTTTGTGTAGACAGGAGTCACCAATAGTAAATGCAGTACAAAATGTTGGTTTATTTATAACAGTGAAACTACTATTTTTCAATCAGCTAGGCTTCTGAATGGTATTTTATTATAAGAATATTGTCATCAACTAATTCAGAGTGATTTCTTTCTACTTATGTGCCCTCTGCAATCATGAGAGTTTAACCCATCCTGAAAATTGCCAGGTAATAGAAAATAGTCTCATTCACCACCTTAATAAGACAAATGCCTTTACTTAAGATTTCAACAACATTCACTGATCACCTTATCTATACTCTGCACTAGGTTAGAGAAGAGAAATACAAAAATAACTACTACATAGATTGTGATTTCAAGAATCCTGAAGTCTATTAGGAAAAAAGTAAAAATAAGTAAAATAACAATAATCACTATCAGTTCAGTTCAGTTCAGTTCAGTCACTCAGTCGTGTCCAACTCTTTGCGACCCCATGAATCACAGCACGCCCACCCTCCCTGTCCATCACCAACTCCCGGAGTTCACTCAGACTCACGTCCATCGAGTCAGTGATGCCATCCAGCCATCTCATCCCCTTCCCCTCCTGCCCCCAATCCCTCCCAGCATCAGAGTCTTTTCCAATGAGTCAACTCTTCGTGTGAGGTGGCCAAAGTACTGGAGTTTCAGCTTCAGCATCATTCCTTCCAAAGATATCCCAGGGCTGATCTCCTTCAGAATGGACGGGTTGTGGAAGGGAAAGCTGCCATCATAATAATATCTATGCAATGCAAAGATAGCTCATGAATAGAGTCAGGGAAATGCAAGGGTGTGAGGAAAGGTTCAGAGATGTAGTCATTCATGTAAGTAAGTTGCGAAGTGTAAGACACAACTGAGTGACTGAGCATGAGTGCAAGGGAGTGAAAGGGGTGCCATCTGGGGAGCTCTGATGGGAACTCAGTGCTATGCTGCCCACCGTAAAGTCCTCCCAAAGTCCCTGGTCTCCAGCCCAAGTAGTTTCTGGCAAAAATTGAGCCCATAGACGGATGCCTAAATAAATATGCATTGGAAAAAAAGCTTGGGTAGATACGCATTATTAAGCTTATAGCTAAATAGTCTCTTGCATTCCTCTACAGCAGAAAGCAAGGAACAAATGCACATTCTGTTATGTTTCTTAGCATCTGTATTCCTCTTAGGTTGCCCTGTTTCTCATAGAATAGCAATAACTTCCAGCTCAACTATGAAAACAAATCCCCAATTCAAAACTGAGAAAATGCTCACTTCATATCCATTTTTTAAATATAAAGGACAATTTTATCCAAGCTTATTTTTATAAACAAAAAATATGCACAGAAAAGCATTCTGAAACTAAATTAATTTATAAATGTAAACCCTACAATATATTAAACATATTTAATCAACCGAGCTGAATTCATTCTAAGAGGAAAAGATACAGTACGTGGCTTTGATAGTCAACAGATGGCAGGATATTTTCATGATAGCATTTTCATAAAGCCCAAGTATGAATGACTAATCTATTTGCCTTGGAGGGAAATGGATGAATAGTTGAGTATGTTATAAGGGTTGACAGGGCTCTGGTCTAAGCATACTTATCATATAAAGAACAAGATGGAAATAATTCTACATTGGAAATCTGCTTTGTGTTGGGTAGTTACATGAATTCCTCTCTGCTTTATATATCAGCTTCTTAATTACCATGCTGAATTCCTGGCAACCCAAGATATTTTGTCTTTTTTATGTTATCTAGAATAAGAATTATATGGTGAACTTTTTCACTTTTTAAATGCACTACACTGGTGTAATTTAACAAAATTAATCTGATAAATCCTATTTTTCTTACAATGTTCCATCTTTTTATTGATATCTTTCTTTTCACTAACCAAGATTTTTTTCAAGTTTAAATCTGTCTTTCTAAGAGGTAAACAATTAGTGTCACTTTAGTAACGACATACATAGGCACATACATACACAACTTCCTTAGGTATTTTTATCCAGAAATGTTTCATTGTCTTAACTAGATCAATGCTTATAACATAAAATTTGCTCTAGTAACCATGAAAAAGAAGAAACAGATTGAGAGCATTATGTCAATTTGGACTAAGAAAAGAGATACTTGTTTCACAATGTGGTGCCCAACTCAATACTTTATAACTTCATTTAGTTATAAGGTGAGTGTCAAATGGATAAAATGTAGTCTCCTTTGAGGAGGAAAAAAGTCAAGATCTCTCAGAATTATTTTTGGTTTAGAAAATGTCAGCTTCAAAAAGAACAACCTAGGGAAATCAGAGCTGCCGTTAGACCCAAATGAGAGAAATGGGAGTGTTTTAGAGGACCCTGTATGCCACAAACTTAGGCACAAAATAAATGTATTAATGGGTGCACACACACCTCTGTCACAAGCCAGTGTTCACAGCAAACATAACCAGTTCTGTAAGATGTTTGAGAACCAGCTCACGGTGGTAGGAGGAACCTGATTTGTAGTATGCTCTGATCCCGGTGTAAATTCTCCAACCACGGCAGGTTTCAGACTCCCAATGTGATGCCACTGATTTCAGAACTGGGAAAGATTCCATGAATGGATTATCTCAAATCATATGTGCTAGCTCCAGCCCAGCAGTGGCTGTGCCTCTGACCATACCCTCTTGTGACTAAAATAATACAGCCAGGTTATCGCCATATCTCTTGCCCTCTGTCTGCTAAACAAAAGATGACTGTGTCCAAATGCCATGAAGTTTTCTGTGCTGGGTTTCTGATGGCATCAGAGATAGACCTTGACTTTAGAATGCGGGCAAGATTTGAGAGGCAGAAAGTTTTAGGAAAGAAAAAAGACAAGTTAATTAGTTTCTCAAATTCTTCCTCTCTGAAACATAAATGTAATAGATTCTTGCATAAGGGAATTTCATAGTTGGAGCAAAAAATAAAATAAATCAGTGATCTTGCTCAAAAAATAAATCATGGATTAAATTTTAATACTTTATGAATTGTGTATCTTTTATTTGATCACTTAGCCAGAAACCACTAGCCTATCAATAGACTATTTAGTCTATTTGGACATTACTAATTATGTTACTTGTGAAAACTGCTTTTCAGTATTATCACATTCAATATTATACTTGCTATGCAAAAGGACAAACTAATCCTTATCAAGTAGTGTGGAAATATGAGTTAAAATTTTGGATTTGAATTTTTAAAGCAAGCTTCCCACCCAATCCCCACAAAAAGTAAGCATAGTTGTTGACTCTAAACGTAGTTATTTAAGCATTTACATGGACAATATTCTGCTGTCTGTGCCATGCTTAGTCGCTCAGTCATGTTCAGTTCTTTGCTACCCCATGGACTGTAGCCCACCAGGCTCCTCTGTCCGTGGGGATTCTTCAGGCAAGAATACTGGTGTGGGTTGACATGCCCTCCTCCAGGGGATTTTCCCAATCCAGGAATCGAACCCAGGTCTCCCACATTGCAGGCAGACTCTTTACCATCTGAGCCACCAGGGAAGCCCCAGAACACTACAGTGGGTAGCAACACTGGAGTGGGCAGCCTATCTCCTCTCCAGAGGGTCTTTCTAACCCAGGAATCAAACCAGGGTCTCCTGCACTGCAGGTGGATTCTTTACCAGCTGAGCTCCCAGGGAAGCCCTCTGCTGTCTGGAACCAGATTAAAAATTTTGAAGGCTGTTAGCAGTATTTTTATTTTCTTCAAAAGTTTTCTGAAAGCCCAACATTCCCCCCCACCCCAAAGACTATGGATTTTCTTATTTGAACCTAAGTCATTCTTGAAAGTGAAAGTCACTCAGTCGTGTCCGACTCTTTGTGACCCCATGGACTATACAGTCCATGGAATTCTCCATGGCAAAATACTGGAGTGGGTAGCTTTTCCCTTCTCCAGGGTATCTTCCCAACCCAGGGATCAAACCCAGGTCTCCTGCATTGCAGGCAGATTCTTTACTAGCTGAGCCACAAGGGAAGCCCAAGTCATTTATGAGTGTGCTATAAAACTTGAACTGAAAATCAAACCTCCTTGAGTCTTAAGTATCTCAAGTAAGAATTAAGGACAGTACATACATATCGTATGTACATTGTAGTTGTGCGTGTTTTGTAAGAAGACACGCTGCAGAATGTAACACAAGCTGGACTGTCACTAGATGTTTCTTGCATTCCCCTCTCTAAAATATAGTTTCTATGGCAATCATTTAACACATTTATAGTCCCATGTTACTATTTAATTCGATTTTGATCCTTGGAAGACAGAGACTATGACTCATTCATTTTCAAATCTCTAACCCTGGACTTGGGACCAGGTACATTTCCTGGCATTGGACAACGTCAACAACTTAAACATAAATGCTATGCTACATGCTTTTGGTCTGGAACTTGAAACACCTAAACTACATGCAGCGAGAATAAATGTTTACCCATGTGATGTGATGTGATTGAAGTAATCCAGTTTTTTACAGAATGACAGTTCCACAATGTCTCACTTTTTATCAGTAGAATTTAATTACTTTGAGATTTCCTTTCTATGGTCTTCTTTTATTACAAAAGTAATCCTAAGATCTTTGCAGAACAAAATTTTTTTCTTTGTGGGGATCTGAGGGCAATAGTACCAGAGGCTGGTAGAAACTAAAATTGAGGCAAAGAAGAGATTTTGCTAACATTTTGGGAAAACTAGCTCTACACAACTGGAGAAGGAAATGGCAACCTGCTCCAGTACTCTTGCCTGGAAAATCCCATGGACAGAGGAGCCTGGTAGGCTACAGTCCATGGGGTTGCTAAGAGTCGGACACGACTGAGTGACTTAGCTTTCACTTTTCACTTTCATGCATTGGAGAAGGAAACAGCAACCCACTCCAGTATTCTTGCCTGGAGAATCCCAGGGATGGAGGATCCTGGAAGCGACTTGGCAGCAGCAGCAGCAGCAACTCTACGCAACAACTGCAAATAGCCTATTGTACAGAATTTGCACATTTGGTAACATTGAATTTTTTTTTTAATTACACTTTGGAAGTCATAGTATTTACCAGTGCATGTGTGCTCAGTCGTGTCCAACAATCTGGGACCCTAAGAACTGTAGCCTCAGTTTCCTCTGTCCATGGGACTCTCCAGGTGAGAATACTGGAGTGGTTTGCCATGCCCTTCTTGAGGGGATCTGACCCAGATAATAAACCTGGGTCTCCAGCATTGCAGACAGATTCTCTACCTCTGAGCCCCCAGGGAAGCCCAGTATTTACCGGTATCTCAAACCAAAATGACTCTCATACTCTTTTTTTTTTTTTTTTGATACTATGTTACAACCACTACAACTCAGTTCCTTCCTTCCAGAGTCATAAAAAGAAGTTATAGGAAATAAGTCTTCATCCTCACTCTTCACACTCACTCTCATTTTGGATTGAAATGCAAATCAAACAGGAAAATGACAAATATGAGCTATAGAATATCTCCCAGGATCTAGAAAATCACAAAAGTGGAAAATGATAAAAATAAATGAGGTCAAGGCAAAGCGTCTTTGTCTTGGTGAGGAAGATGTGGGTGGAATGGAAAGCAGGGGAGCTGTGGTGTAGGGGAGACTCTGTCCGTTAAACGCATATGTTACAGAAAAAGCCAACATGTTTAAAATCAGTTAATTTAAACTCAAATATTAAATCCTGCTTTGTATTTTCCTGTATGTAGCTTTTTCAAGTTATTTAAGGCAGTCATTGAAGACAATCTCTGGTTTAGTCTGCACACGGAGCCACACAATTTTGGCAAGGAATTGGCCCATTAATGTCATGGGGAGTAGAGTGTCTTCTAACAGGACCACACTGAGTCCTCTGAATGGAGCTCTCATCTGGAATGAAAATACTATGTTCTCCATCTAGACTGTGGCTCTTCTGTACACACAACCAATTTACCAGTTAAGTGGTCTGCCCCCAGGAAAAATTCTTTGTTTGGCTTCCCTGTTATAGCCTAGCTTTTAGAGATTGCTTCAAATTCCTAAGCACAGAAAACTTTTTTAAAAGTTTCTGTCTGGTGATAACCAGGAACAGAAATGGGAACTTGGTGGAATACTAACTCTCAATCTCCTTGCTTGGCTTATAAAAATAAATAATCTAGAGGGACCTCTAGGGAATCCTCAGAGGTGGTCATGTCATTACTTAGTGTAAAATATTAGATAAAATTGCAGGTACTGATGTTGCACCCATGTGATCCACAAAGCATTTCCACCTACATTGCCTTATTCAGTCCTCACAACAACTCTCTGAGATATCAAGGTTCTATTTCACAGAGAAGAAAAGAGAGACTTGAAGAAGTGATTTGGCTAAAGCAGCGCAACTAATAGAATTCAAGCCTAGTTTCTGGGTTTCCCAGTTTGCACACTTTCTGCCATATTGTGATACCATATGTAAAAAAAACCCAAGTCATCCTTTAATTTGGGAGCTCCTGGGAGCTTTGGCTCCTGGTGTTGTTTTCCATTTTTAAATCAACTTTAAAACTTCTCTTTTTTACAAATGAACTTATCTATGAAACAGAAACAGGATCACAGGCGTAGAGAACAGACTTGTGGTTGCCAAGGAGGAACGGGGGCAGTGTGAGGGGGGTAGATTGGAAGTTTGGGATTAACACATGCAAACTGTTATTTATAGAATGGACAAACAACAAAGTCCTGATGTATAGCACAAGGAACTCTCATTCAGTATCCTGGGAGAATCCATCAAGGAAAAGAATATTTAAAAAGAATGTATGCGCTTGGTTGTTAGTTGTATATGTGTATAACTGAATCACTTTCCTGAAGAGCATAAATTAGTACAGCATTGAAAATAAACTATACATCCATTAGTTTTTTTAAAAAAAACTTTTGCTTTATTATTCCATTAGTTGTTCATCTTTTCACTTCCCTGTTCTCATGCCACATTCTTCATCTAAAATGTTGTCACTGCAGCAAAAAAGACACAGATGTGTATAACGGACTTTTGGAGTCAGAGGGAGAGGGTGGGATGGTTTGGGAGAATGGCATTCTAAAATGTATACTATCATGTAAGAATCGAATCGCCAGTCTATGTCTGACGCAGGATACAGCATGCTTGGGGCTGGTGCATGGGGATGACCCAGAGAGATGTTATGGTGAGCGAGGTGGGAGGGGGGTTCATGTTTGGGAATGCATGTAAGAATTAAAGATTTTAAAATTTCAAAAAATAAATAAATAAATAAATAAATAAATAAATAAATAAAAATAAGTTCCTTTAAAAAAATAAATAAAAAATAAAATGTCACTGTATCAAAGAAATCTCTGTGGAAAATATAAATTTTAGTGAACTGGGAAGAGGCATGCAATTGTAAATGTTCCTTTAATAGTTTATTCCTTGACTTTTCTTTCATTAATACACTTAAGGAACTAAAGAACAGGAGCACTCTTGAACCTTTTAATTGCCTGAGGGGACTAGGAAAGTGGTGTTCCTTCTATGTAGCCCAATGTACATAGAGGAGTGCGGCTATGCTTGCACTGGGGAGTCCTCAGTTCAGTTCACTCAGTCATGTCCAACTCTTTGCAACCCCATGAATCGCAGCATGCCAGGCCTCCCTGTCCATCACCAACTCCCAGAGTTCACTCAAACTCACGTTCCTCGAGTCAGTGATGCCATCCAGCCATCTCATCCTGTCGTCCCCTTCTCCTGCCCCCAAACCCTCCCAGCATCAGAGGCTTTTCCAATGAGTCAACTCTTCGCATAAGGTGGCCAAAGTACTGGAGTTTCAGCTTTAGCATCATTCCCTCTAAAGAAATTCCGGAGCTGATCTCCTTCAAAATGGACTGGTTGGATCTCCTTGCAGACCAAGGGACTCTCAGGAGTCTTCTCCAACACCACACTTCAAAAGCATCAATTCTTCGGTGCTCAGTCTTCTTCACAGTCCAACTCTCACATCCATACATGACTACTGGAAAAACCATGGCCTTGACTAGACGGACATATGTTGGCAAAGTAATGTCTCTGCTTTTCAATATGCTATCTAGGTTGGTCATAACTTTTCTTCCAAGGAGTAAGCGTCTTTTAATTTCATGGCTGCAGTTACCATCTGCAGTGATTTTGGAGCCCCCAAAAATAAAGTCTGACAGTGTTTCCACTGTTTCCCCATCTACTTCCCATGAAGTGATGTGACTAGATGCCATGATCTTCGTTTTCTGAATGTCGAGCTTTAAGCCAACTTTTTCACTCTCCTCTTTCACTTTCATCAAGAGGCTTTTGAGTTCCTCTTCACTTTCTGCCATAAGGGTGGTGTCATCTGCATATCTGAGGTTATTGATATTTCTCCCGGCCATCTTGATTCCAGCTTGTGCTTCTTCCAGCCCAGAGTTTCTCATGATGTACTCTGCATAGAAGTTAAATAAGCAGGGTGACAATATAGACTTGACATACTCCTTTCCTATTTGGAACCAGTCTGTTGTTCCATGTCCAGTTCTAACTGTTGCTTCCTGACCTGCATATAGGTTTCTCAAGGGGCAGGTCAGGTGGTCTGGTATTCCCATCTCTTTCAGAATTTTCCATAGTTCATTGTGATCCACAAAGTCAAAGGCTTTGGCATAGTCAATAAAGTAGAAATAGATGTTTTTCTGGAACTCTCTTGCTTTTCCATGATCCAGCAGATGTTGGCAATTTGATCTCCAGTTCCTCTGCCTTTTCTAAAACCAGCTTGAACATCTGGAAGTTCATGGTTCACGTATTGCTGAAGCCTGGCTTGGAGAATTTTGAGCATTACTTTACTAGTGTGTGAGATGAGTGCAATTGTGCAGTAGTTTGAGCATTCTTTGGCATTGCCTTTTTTTGGGATTGGAATGAAAACTGATTTTTCCAGTCCTCTGGCCACTGCTGAGTTTTCCAAATTTGCTGGCATATTGAGTGGAGCACTTTCACAGCACCATCTTTCAGAATTTGAAATAGCTCTACTGGAATTCCATCACCTTCACTAGCTTTGTTCGTGGTGATGCTTTCTAAGGCCCACTTGACTTCACATTCCAGAATGTCTGGCTCTAGGTGAGTGATCACACCATCTTGATTATCTCGGTTGTGAAGATCTTTTTTGTACAGTTCTTCTGTGTATTCTTATCACCTCTTCTTAATATCTTTTGCTTCTGTTAGGTCCATACCATTTCTGTCCCTTATTGAGCCCATCTTTGCATGAAATGTTCCCTTGGTGTCTCTAATTTTCTTGAAGAGATCTCTAGTCTTTCCCATTCTGTTGTTTTCCTCTATTTCTTTGCATTGATCGCTGAGGAAGGCTTTCTTATCTCTTCTTGCTGTTCTTTGGAACTCTGCATTCAGATGCTTATATCTTTCCTTTTCTCCTTTGCTTGTCACTTCTCTTCTTTTCACAGCTATTTGTAAAGGCCTCCTGAGACAGTCATTTTGCTTTTTTGCATTTCTTTTCCATGGGGATGGTCTTGATCCTTGTCTTCTGTACAATGTCACAAACCTCCATCCATAGTTCACCAGGCACTCTATCTCTCAGATCTAGTCCCTTAAATCTATTTCTCACTTCCACTGTATAATCATAAGGGATTTGATTTAGGTCATACCTGAATGGTCTAGTGGTTTTCCCTACTTTCTTCAATTTAAGTCTGAATTTGGCAATAAGGAGTTCATGATCTGAGCCACAGTCAGCTCCTGGTCTGGTTTTTGTTGACGGTATAGAGCTTCTCCATCTTTGGCTGCAAAGAATATAATCTATCTGATTTCGGTGTTGACCATCTGGTGATGTCCATGTGTAGAGTCTTGTCTTGTGTTGTTGGAAGAGGGTGTTTGCTATGACCAGTGCATTTTTTTGGCAAAACTCTATTAGTCTTTGCCCTGCTTCATTGCTTATTCCAAGGCCAAATTTGCCCATTACTCCAGGTGTTTCTTGACTTCCTACTTTTGCATTCCAGTCCCCTATAATGAAAAGGACATCTTTTTTGGGTGTCAGTTCTAAAAGGTCTTGTAGGTCTTCATAGAACCGTTCACCTTCAGCTTCTTCAGCATTACTGGTTGGGGCATAGACTTGGATTACTGTGATATTGAATGGATTGCCTTGGAAACGAACAGAGATCATTCTGTCGTTTTTGAGATTGCATCCAAGTACTGCATTTTGGACTCTTTTGTTGACCATGATGGCTACTCCATTTCTTCTGAGGGATTCCTGCCCGCAGTAGTAGATATAATGGTTATCTAAGTTAAATTCACCCATTCCAGTCCATTTTAGTTTGCTGAGTCCTAGAATGTCGACGTTCACTCTTGCCATCTCCTGTTTGACCACTTCCAATTTGCCTTGATTCATGGACCTGACATTCCGGTTTCCTATGCAGGTTCCTATGGGCAGTCCTGGATCTGTGCAAATAGTAATAGTGCCCCTCTCACTCTCCAAACTGCCCGTTTGAACTCTAAATTGCTCCCTCAAGACCAAGCATATGCTAAGTTGCTTCAGAATCTGACTCTGGACTGTAGCTTGTGGACTGTAGCCTGCCAGGCTTCTCTGTCCATGGGATTCTCTAGGCAAGCATAGTAAACCACCTTCTGGATAGACATTCTCGTCATTTACAAAATCCCTCAAAGAACTTTCCTTTGATAGGGTTCTACCAGCCTCCTGTAATACAGATACTTACTCCTTGGTCTGAAGCTACAGTGCTGTTTCTCCTGAAATGAGCTTCTTTTTTTTTTTGAAATGAGCTTCTTTAAATTTGATTGACTGCAACCATGAAGGACAGGAGTGCCCATATGACAGAATGACCCATTAGCCAAAGGTCATTTATATTTGACTTTGCAGCACAGCTGTTTTTGCACTGATTTTCTTTTCCAAGAGAATCTGGATTCTATTCCACAAAAGCTCAGAGTCCAATAATACTTTAATAGCTGTTCTTTGAAAGCTGTTTCTTTATTAAGCTTGAGAAACCCCAAGCTAAACAAGTTTTTGAAGTAAATATTTATAAAAGCACTTAATATTTTAATGTGCACTGCACATCTTCAGGGCTGGAGATATAGGTTATGGAGGATGTTTACCAGTTGACTTGACAGTGGAAGACAGTTGAGAAACCAGTGGAGTAGGCTTAGGTTAGGACAATGTGAAAATGGTCTTAATAGTGCTTGGCATATTAAAGTAATTCATAAACAGTTGAAATGATTTTAATTTCCCAACAACCACTAGTTTAGTGATGAGGAATAACAAATTAGGTTGAATAATAATGCACTCAACTAAAGTAGAAAACCTGCCCTCTGAATCCCACCTAGAAAATCTTAGGAAATACTAAGAAATTTTCCCAGAAAGAGAAGTCATCTGTAGTTACCACATGAAGAATTAATTGTTTAGCTTTGTATTTAAAAACATTCTCCTCACAAATTATTCTGCTAATATTAATAGCTATATGTAAGACAGTAATTGACTGAAAGTATTAAGATGTGAAATTCACAAAGGAAGTCAGAGTCAGACCTGATATTATTTATTGTACATATATGCACGTGGGTGTGTGGGTGTGTGTGTGGGTGTGTGTGACAGCTGCCTGTAACTGGTTTAGTTTTGTAGCACTTACCACACTGATTGTTCCTATTTTGTTGTTTCCAACAACTCTAGAATAGATTTTTTTTTCATCTTGGCATTCCACAGAACTTCCAACAACATCTTCTGCAAAAGCATATATAGTTATTTCTCTGTATCCATGAAGAAGTGGTTCCAGGACCCCCACAGTCACCAGAATCTGAGGATGCTCAAGTCCCTTATATAAAATGGCTAGCATTTGCATATAGCCTAGCCCATCCTCCTTTATACTTTAAATTATCTCTAGATTACTTCTGATATAATGCAAATGATATGTATGTATATAGTCATAAGTGTAATTTTTTTTTAAACTATTTTTGGCAGCACTGTGTGGCATGTGGGATCTTAGTTCCCCCACCAGGAATGGAACCATGCCAGAAGTGTGAGTCTTAACCACTGGACAGCCAAGGAAGTCCCATAGGTACAATGCAAATACAATGTAATTAGTTGCCAGCATGTGGCAAATTCAGATTCTGCTCCTCAGAACTTTCTGGAATTTTTTTCCCAATATTTTCCCACCATGGTTGGTTGAATCCACAGATTTGGAACGCTTGAGTACAAAGCCTGGCTGTATGTTAGATGGATATGCCTAGAATCTCACGAGCATTTTTAAGGCAAATAAGGTCCTTAATCCTTGTTGGTTGTTTGTTTTTTAAAACATAGTACCATTTGGTACAGTTAAAGATGACACAAATCTTCACTAAATATACAACTAAGTTTGCCTTCTTGTCAGATCTGTTTTTATTCATCTGGTAAGAAAAACTTGTTTTTCAGAAATATTTATCATATTGCCATCTCACTTATCAGAGTGTCTTTGCTATTGTGCACTTTATAGGGAGGTATTTTGCTGAATTTCCTTGGTACCCAGAAAAACTGTCTTGTTTCAAATTAATCTTTACAGCTACAAAGCTAAGAGAACTTTGGTAAGACATATTCTTCAGATTTTAAGTTTTGTTTTTCCATAGAGTAATTCAACATACTTTATCCTAAGTAAATTAGAACTCTTCTTGTTTCGATGTATAATATATTTTCCCTACATAATTTCTTTGGAGCAACACCTAATTTCTATTTTCATTGGTTATTAACTAGCCTAATTTTAATCTTCTAATGACTACCTCACATTATTTTTAGAATGAGGCTAGACATAAATAGGTATATAAATAAACAGAAGAATAGGTACATATTCTTAAATATTTTCTTATTAAAACACTTCCCAATCAATTATGAAACCACACTTGTTTCTCTATCCAAGATATGTGATACATCTTTTCAAATGTTCTCTAGAAATTCACAAGAATATAATGACAAATATAATAAATTTAAATGTGAAACATTTATTCATCTGTGACCATTCCAGATATTTTATAAGGGAAAAAAAAGCAAACAAACTACTGTGTCTAGTGTATGTTCAGTTTAGTTTGAAGAAATTGTTTTGAGTTTTCACTTTCTGAATTTTATAATGCTCCTTATAAATTTTCTGCTTATACAAATAGTATTAATAAGAACAATATCATGAGAGTATCATCAAAGAGGTACTTTTTATGCCAGTTGCATACATATATTCTCTCAACAAGCTGATGAGATAGATGCTATTTTTCTTATTTTGTACACGGGAAAAATGGGACCATGAGAATTTCAGTAACTTTCCCTCTGTCACGCAACTTGAAAGTTCCTGGGGCCCAGATTTGAATCTCTGACTCCAAAGTATATAATAATAACCTTCTTAAAAGAAGGGTTGGGATAAATTAGGAGTTTGGGATTAGCAGCTACAAATTACTATATATATAATAGATGAATAAAGCTGTAGAGAGCACACACAGTGCTCACTACTGTGTAGCACAGGGAATCATATTCAATATCCTGTAATAAATCAGAATGGAAAATAATACATGTGTGTATAATTGAATCACTTTGATGTACATTAGAAACTAATACAACTTTGTAAATCAAATATACTTCAATTAAAAATTTTTTCCCACAGAAAAGGAATATTTTATACAGATTCAGGCTATACTTTTCAAATAATGCTTTAAAGGAGAATCTGATAAGTTTAATTTTTACTGTCTCAAAAGTAGGACTCTTGTCTCCTATAAAAAATGAATAAAACCATTTAATATTTAAAAATTTTAAAGAAACCAACTGCTTTAATTAGCAAGATTCTTTCACTAAACAGAAAAACACCAAAGTCAAACTTCTCTTCACAAATAAAAAAGGAACTAAATTGAAAAATTACCTTCCATGAAAGATTAAAAATAAAATGACTCTTAAGAACTTTATTAATACATTGTTAAATAGGCTGCTAACAAGATTTTCTTTTCTTTCAGCTGAGAAAAAAATTCATTTCTTTGTCAAACACCAATGTTAAGTAGGTTTGAATTTCTTTCCTTTGGTAAGGGAATTGGATTGATGCATTAGAGCTCTAGGGTTATGTAGTGGGTAGATTCAATGTCGTGTTTACACACTAGGCCCTTGAATATCATTTTGAAACAGAGGGAAAAATTCCAGAGCACTTAGATATGGAAAACTCCTGCAAACAGAGACAGTCTAGCAAAATCAAATCCATTCATAAGAAAATAAAATCCTCTATAGTCGAAAGATATTATTTTAAGTTTTCAAAGATACTGTTGTGTCAAACTGCCTCCCACCTACAACCTTCTGCAATATCTCCAAGTGGACCATACTCTGTATACAGAAAAGATGTCTTCCTTATTTATTTTTGCACTTGGAATATTATGTCTGCCCACCTGAGGTTTAGGCACCTTAAAGCTGGGAAGCAAATGACAGAAGAAAAATTTGCCGGACTATAAAACTTAGTTCTTTCATTCAATTCTAATGGAGTACACCACATTATTTGTTATGCAGTTACTTTTAGTGACATGATCATCAATGTTTTTTTTTTTATGGTACTCTAATTTTGAAGTGTGGGGAGTGGATGGATAGAATCTCTGTATTTGACAAATTAAAAAATTTTTTTGACTGTGCTGGGTCTCCATTTTGGCAGTGGGCTTTTCTTGAGCTGTGGCACATACTTAGTTGCCCCAGAGCATGTGGGATCTTAGTTCCCCAAACAGGGATCAAACGTGTGTACTCTGCATTGGCAGGCAGATTTTCAACCACTGGACCATGAGGGAAGTCCTGGTATTCACAATTGTAACCAATATTTTATTACTGAAACTCTCCCACACTTTCTAACTGGGAACATCAAATCTTCATGCCCTAAGAGAATGACAGGCAAATTTGGCCTTGGAATATGGAATGAAGCAGGGCAAAGACTAATAGAGTTTTGCCAAGAAAATGCACTGGTCATAGCAAACACCCTCTTCCAACAACACAAGACAAGACTCTACACATCTCACCAGATGGTCAACACTGAAATCAGATTGATTATATTCTTTGCAGCCAAAGATGGAGAAGCTCTATACAGTCATCAAAAACAAGATTGGGGGATGACTGTGGCTCAGATCATGAACTCCTTATTGCCAAATTCACACTGAAATTGAAGAAGGTAGGGAAAACCACTAGACCATTCAGGTATGACCTAAATCAAATTCCTTATGATTATACAGTGGGAGTGAGAAATAGATTTAAGGGACTAGATCTGAGAGATAGAGTGCCTGATGAACTATGGATGGAGGTTTGTGACACTGTACAGGAGACAGGGATCAAGACCATCCCCATGGGAAAGAAATGCAAAAAAGCAAAATGGCTGTCTGGGGAGGCCTTACAAATAGCTGTAAAAAGAAGAGAAGTGACAAGCAAAGGAGAAAAGGAAAGATATAAGCATCTGAATGCAGAATTCCAAAGAATAGCAAGGAGAGATAAGAAAGCCTTCCTCAGTGATCAATGCAAAGAAATAGAGGAAAAGAACAGAATGGGAAAGACTAGACATCTCTTCAAGAAAATTAGAGACACCAAGGGAACATTTCATGCAAAGATGGGCTTGATAAGGGACAGAAATGGTATGGACCTAACAGATGCAGAAGATATTAAGAAGAGGTGGCAAGAATACACAGCAGAACTGTACAAAAAAGATCTTCATGACCAAGATAATCATGATGGTGTGATCACTCACCTAGAGCCAGACATTCTGGAATGTGAAGTCAAGTGGGCCTTAGAAAGCATCACTATGAACAAAGCTAGTGGAGGTGATGGAATTCCAGTAGAGCTCTTTCAAATTCTGAAAGATGTTGCTGTGAAAGTGCTGCACTCAATATGCCAGCAAATGTGGAAAACTCAGCAGTGGCCAGAGGACTGGAAAAGGTAAGTTTTCATTTAAATGCCAAAGAATGCTCAAACTACTGCACAATTGTACTCATCTCGCCTGCTAGTAAAATAATGCTTTAAATTCTCCAAGCCAGGCATCAGGAATACATGAACCGTGAACTTCCAGATATTCAAGCTGGTTTTAGAAAAGGCAGAGGCCAGAGATCAAATTGCCAACATCTGCTGGATCATGGAAAAAGCAAGAGAGTTCCAGAAAAACATCTATTTCTACTTTATTGACTATGCCAAAGCCTTTGACTTTGTGGATCACAATAAACTGTGAAAAATTCTGAAAGAGATGGGAATACCAGACCACCTGACCTGCCTCTTGAGAAACCTATATGCAGGTCAGGAAGCAACAGTTAGAGCTGGACATGGAACAACAGACTGGTTCCAAATAGGAAAAGGAGTATGTCAAGGCTGTATATTGTCACCCTGCTTATTTAACTTCTATGCAGAGTACATCATGAGAAACGCTGGGCTGGAAGAAGCACAGGCTGGAATCAAGATGGCTGGGAGAAATATCAATAACCTCAGATATGCAGATGACACCACCCTTATGGCAGAAATTGAAGAGGAACTCAAAAGCCTCTTGAAGAATGTGAAAGAGGAGAGTGAAAAAGTTGGCTTAAAGCTCAACATTCAGAAAATGAAGTTCGTGGCATCTGGTCCCATCACTTCATGGGAATTAGGTGGGGAAACAGTGGGAAGAGTGTCAGACTTTGTTTTTTGGGCTCCAAAATCACTGCAGATGGTGACTGCAGCCATGAAATTAAAAGACACTTACTCCTTGGAAGAAAAGTTATGACCAACCTAGATAGTATATTAAAAAGCAGAGACGTTACTTTGCCAACAAATGTCCGTCTAGTCAAGGCTATGGTTTTTCCAGTGGCCATGTATGGATCTGAGAGTTGGACTGTGAAGAAAGCTGAGCACCGAAGAATTGATGCTTTTGAACTGTGGTGTTGGAGAAGACTCTTGAGAGTCCCTTGGACTGCAAGGAGATCCAACCAGTCCATCCTAAAGGAGATCAGTCCTGGGTGTTCATTGTAAGGACTGATGCTGAAGCTGAAACTCCAATACTTTGGCCACCTCATGCGAAGAGTTGGCTCATTGGAAAAGACTCTGAAGCTGGGAGGGATTGGGGGCAGGAGGAGAAGGGGACGACAGAGGATGAGATGGCTGGATGGCATCACCGACTCGATGGACGCGAGTTTGAGTGAACTCCGGGAGTTGGCGTTGGACAGGGAGGCCTGGTGTGCTGCGAAGTGTCGGACACAAAGAGTCGGACACGACTGAGAGACTGAACTGAACTGAAGAGAATGAGAATTCCTCATGTCCAATTCCGTGGACTTGGAAAAAAATTTCCTAATGATAACCTAAGAGAACTGCCCAAAAAAAGGGGAGAATCGGGATTAACCCAAAATCCAATCTTTTTTTCACCCTGCTGTCTTTCTCTGATTGCTCTCTTTCTTTTTCTATTGTTGGCTTCTCTTCATCACTATAGCATCTGACACTGGCCAAACAATGCTGTTTCCAAGTCTTTTCTTCAAAGATGGTTAGATAAGGCTGGGTGTTTTCACGCACTACAAACCTGTATTTCTTATGCTTTTTGCACCTGCTTCATACTTTAATGAGTGGTCTATACCAATATATGGAGCCCAGCAGGTGGGAAACTCAAAACACCATTATACTTCCCTAGTCAGCATTCTTTCTCACCACTATTTACTGCTGATTTTATTGTTTAAATTCATAATTTGGAGATCTTGAAAACTGGTGCTTGATGGCCAACTGGCACATGATAATATGCTCAATATTGCTACTAATCTGGGAAAAGAAAATCAAAGCCACTTGAGGTACCATTTCAAACCAGTTGGAATGGCTATCACCAAAAGGTGCACCAATAACAAATGTTGGCGAGGATGTAGTGAAAAGGGAACCCTCATGCACTGTTGGTGGGAATGTAATTGGTATAGCCACTGTGGAAAACAGCACAGAGGTTTCTCAAAAATCTAAAAATAGAACTACCATATGACCCACAACTCCATTTCTGGGTGTATATCCGAAAAAATACCAAAAACCCTATTTGAAAAAGATATAGGCACCCCAATATTCGCAGCAGCACTATTTACAGTTGTCAAGGTAAGGAAGCAAACTAAGTGTCCATCAACAGATGAACGAATAATGAAGATATGGTATATATATACAATTGAATATTATTTAGTCATAAAAAGAATGAGATTCTGCCATTTGCAACAACATGAATGAACATGGAGGGTATTGCACTACGTGACATTAGACAGAGAAAGTGATATCACAAAAATGCTGCATGATATCACTTATATCTGAAATCTCAAATAATACAACAAACTACTGAATGCAACAGCAAAAAAAGCAGACTGACATATAGAGAACAAACCAGTGGTTACCAATGGGGAGAGGAGACACCGGAAGTTATTATGGGATTGTATGAAGTCTTGTCCCATAATAACTACCCGTGTCTCCTCTCCCCATTGGTAACCACTGGTTTGTTCTCTATATGTCAGTCTGCTTTTTTTGCTGTTGTTGCATTCAGTAGTTTGTTGTATTATTTGAGATTTCAGATATAAGTGATATCATGCAGCATTTTTGTGATATCACTTTCTCTGTCTAATGTCACCTAGCCCATATGAAGTCTTGTTAAGTCTTCCCTGGTGGCTCAGAGCTTAAAGTGTCTGCCTCCAATGCGGGAGACCCGGGTTCTATCCCTGGATCGGGAAGATCCTCTGGAGAAGGGAAATGGCAACCCACTCCAGTATTCTTGCCTGGAGAATCCCATGGACGGAGGAGCCTGGTAGGCTACAGTCCACAGGGTTGCAAAGAGTCAGACACGACTAAGCAACTTCACTTTCATGAAGTCTTGTGTGTGAAACTTGAAATTTGTGAAGCACTATAGAATTTAAAGGATCTTTCATTCAAGTAAAAAAAAAAAGAAAAAAGTGATACTATTTGGGGAATCATACAAGTTAATTTTCAAAGAGAAGCAAAAATATAACCTTTAAAACGTTATGTTAGAGATAGTATCAGAGTGAAATTGAAAATGGTTTCCCACATACTTCAAAATAATTCTGTAATAAAGTCTTTTCAAGTATTTTTCCATAAGGTCTCTCAAATTCAACCAAAATGTTCAGGTTTGGTGGTTCCCCCCCGCCCCGTTCTCAGTCATTTCCCTTCCCTTTTCAGATTTTCAAGCCTAGCTTATGACAAAAACTCAGCTGTTTTTCTTTCTCTCAGAGATGACTATCCTTGAAACCTTCCACTTCATCACTTCTTCATTCAAGAATTTCCCCTGACTACATCGTGTCCACCAACTCAAACAAAATTTTTAAAACTCCCAACTATATATAAAATAAATAACTAACATGGTCCTACTATACAGCATGAGAAACTATATTCAATATCTTGTAATAGCCTATAATGGAAAATAATCTGAAAAATTATATATATATATATATAAAAACTGAATCACTTTGCTGTATATCTGAATCTAATACAACATTTTAAATAAACTATACTTCAATTTTTTTTTAATTACAGGTGAATTATTTTATCTTTTTTTTTCAAAGAAACCACAACTAATAGCAGTTCTGTGTTGCTCTAATTAAGCATGACTCTTTTATTGCTAGAAGTCCCCTGCAGTGCAATTTATGGTACCTAGGAGAAATTTAAAACATGTTTACTCACACTTTGAAGCAGGAAAAGCACATTAGGATAGAATCCCCCTGAGTTACAAGATGAGCTATGTGGTTTTCCTCTGAAGAGCTCTTCAAATAGAGTTCCAGCTGGTCCATGGGTCACATGTAGTCTTGAGGGGGTGGGTTATCCAGTTTTCCTTCTTGCTCCTAAAATGATTTGCACATAATATGTTCTCTGGAGACAACTTGCATAATATCTGCTCCCTTCATCATTTTTTTTTTATCCTTTAGGAAACCAACTACCCAAAAAGAAAAAATAAAGAATTAAAGCCAGAGTGTTTATTTTGACCATTCAAGTGCCCAAGGAGTAACCTCTGTCTCAATTTTCAAGAGACTCCAGGTGAAAATTAACTCTATCTCTCTCTTTTATATTTTAATGCCCAGTTGAAAAATTTACCTGCAATACAAGAGACCCTGGATTTGATCCCTGGGTTGGGAAGATCCCCTGGAGAAGAGAATGGCAACCCATTCCCAGGGCCTGGGAAATTCCATGGACAGAGGAGCCTGGCAGGCTACAGTCCATGGGGTTGTAAGAGAGTCAGACACGACTTAGTGACTAAACCACCACCACCACCGTAGAGGACAGGAAGGCACCAAAGTGTTTTAGGTAAAGATGACACAATCTAATTTCTCTTTTGAAAAGTTATTCATGGGATGGGGAGAGGCAAGAGTGGAAGAGGAAAACCAGAGCTGAGAATTTCAGTTTCTCAGTTAAGGGATGATAGTGGCTTTGATTAAAATGGTCACAGTGAAAATGGAAAGAAAGGGAAGGATTTTCAAAACAACCAGTGAGAGGGAGAAGAAAGAGGAAAGCTAGATCTGTAGCCTGGTGCCATTAGTTTTTGTGAAGACCACCGGAAGAGAGGGGGTGGGCTTCCCATGTGGCACTTGTGGTAAAGAACTCGCCTCCCAATGCAAGAGACATAGAGACAGGGATTTGATCCCTAGGTTGGGAAGATCCCCTGGATGAGGGCATGGCAAGCCACTCCAGTATTCTTTCCTGGAGAATCCCATGGCCTGGAGGGCTATAGTCCATAAGGTCGCACAGAGTCAGACACAACTTAAGAGACTTAGCCCGCATGGACAGGAAGAGGGGGAGATGAGGACAGGGATGGAAGGCAGAGCTCTGCCCTGAACATGTTGTGCCCATGTGACACACAAGTGGCTTACCCATTATCAGTCAGATATCAGGGATGAAGCCCACACTGTAGATACAGAGCTTGGGAATCATCAGCTTTAGATGTCATTCAAAGCCCTTGTACTATCTGAAACCATCTAGAGGAGGAAACCAAAAGGAGAAGAAAGAAGGAGGGGAAGAGAGCAGGGGGAAAGGAGGGAAGATGAGAGGGTTCAGGACCAGATGCCTTAAACTTTAAACACCAGTAGAGGAAAACAAGCCATCAAAGGATACTGATAAGGGATGCTGGGTCAAGAGAGGACTTTCTTTGTTTGTCTTGAGTTTGTGTCTGCTTTCTGAAATGGAAGCATTAGAATGTATATACATGCTGATGAGAATGATCCAGTATAAAGAACACCATTGATGACTTAAAAGAGAAGGAAATCAATTAACATACTTAGAAAGGCAAGAGGGTTTGGATCCAGAGCTAAAGAGGTAAGATTTGCTGTTTATCTGAATCAAGTTTGAGAAAAGTTTCTCTGATAGTCCCAACACAAGAAGAGATGTTAGACCTTTTCTTTAACCTACTCCTTCCATTAACTTCCAAATCTTCATTAATATGTGACTTTATACCTAAAATTGCAATATTTAACATGATATATATTTGCTTTTAAGGGAGATTTTTTTTTCTATTTACATTAATTCTTATTGACTAGACCCAAGCCCAAAATAGTTTTAGTTATCATCAATTTTATCTAGACACTGAAGGAAGTGTTTTTACATTTAGTGTATCATTGAATGCTTAATATTAACAGAACAATATATGCATGTTATTGTGTATGTGTTAATTAAGGTATTGTTGCTTTACAATGTTGTGTTAATTTCTGCTCTACAAGGAAATGAATCGGCTGTTTGTTTACACATATCCCCTCCATCTTGGACCTCCTCCACCCCACACACACACACCCATCCCACCACTCCAGGGCACCACACAGCACTGAGCTGAGCTCCCCATGCTGTACAGCAGATTCCCACTAGCTGTCTATTTTGCACATGATAGTGTATATATATCAAAACAGTGGAAGTGCAGCACAAAAGTAACTCAACTGTTTTCTTTCACTCTTTGATTCATGCACATTCAACTAGTGCTTTCTCCTTCTGACTTCTCAATGAGTTAAAAAGAACTTGAAAAGGAACTACAGGTTGCTTTATCTTCCCCTTTCATCTATGTCATCACTTTCACATAAGTGACTGGCTAATACAGGGAAGTAACATGGTAAATATATCAATTTGCCAGGGCCAACAAAACAAAGTGCCACAGATGAGGTGGCTTAAGCAATTGATACTTTTTTTCCCACAGTTCTAGAAGTTCAAGACCAAGATGGCTGTGCTGACTTCTCAGTCCTCTTTTCTTGGCTCATAGGCGCTTTCTCTCTTTATCTTTAGATGGTATTGGCTATGTCTTTTCAGTTTGCATTAAATCTTCTCTTCTTATAAGGTTTTTGGATGATGGCCCACTCTAATGACTTCATCTAACTTTATTATCTCTTTCTTCAAAGAACCTATTTCCAAATATAGTCATGTTTTGCAGTACTGGGGATTAGGACTTCAACATATGAATTTGAAGGGCCACAGTGCAGCCCATTAACAGTCAGAAGGGATATGACCATGGTCACTAGATGTTCATGCTTCTTAGACCAGCATGGCCTTCTCTCTGAAGTCAAACCAAGTTCCAGTGGAGGGTGTGGCCTCTGGGGCTGCTGTCTTCTCCACTTACTCAATATAACATACTTGTGCTCTTTGAGTCTCACTGAGCTTTTATACACTGACCCCGCTGGAGTTCTGTGCTCCTGACGCATGAAGAAGGCTGTATGAGGATGTTGTTGCTGCTGTTCAGTAGCTAAGCTGTGTCCAACTCTTTGTGACCCCATGGACTGCAGCACACCAGGCTTTCCTGTCCTTCACTGTCTCCCAGTTTCCTCAAATTCATTGTCCATTGATTCGTGATGCCATCCAACCATCTCATCCTCTTTTGCTCTCTTCTCTTTCTGCCCTCAATCTTTTCCAGCATCAGGGTCTTTTCGAATCAGTTGACTCTTGGCATTAGGTAGCCAAAGTATTGGAGCTTCAGCTTCAGCTTTCCTTTAGGATCAACTGGTTTGATCTCCTTGCAGTCCAAGGGACTTTCAAGAGTCTTCTCCAGGACCACAGTTTGAAAGCATCAATTCTTCAGCACTCAGCCTTCTTTATGGTCCAACTCTGACATCTGTACATGACTACTGGAAAAGCCATAGCTTTGACTACACAGACCCTGGCTGGCAAAGTGATGTCTCTGCTATTTAATACACTGTCTAGGCTTGTCATAGCTTTTTTCCCAAGGAGAAAGCATCTTTTAATTTCATGGCTGCAGTCACCATCCACAGTGATTTTGGATAAGGATGTGATTTTGTATAACTATGACATGGCAGTAAATAGCAGATATACCACATGAATCTCCCCTCTTCACACATGCTTGCTCCTTTGTTTCTTTATATATATATATATATTTTAAAAAATCATTTATTGCCTATGCTGGTTCTTAGCTGCAGCATGCATGATCTTTGATTTTCCTTGCAGCATGAAGGATCTTGCATAGTTGTGGCATGCAAACTCTTGGTTGCAGCATGTGGAATCTAATTCCCTGACTAGGGATTGAACCCACACTTCCTGCATTGGGGTGTTCAGTCTTAGTCACTGGACCACCACGGAAGTTCCACTCTATTGTTTCTTAAAAAACACAAGTTTAAATGCAAAATCTCAAATGTTAAAGTATTAAGAATTTCAAGATGGCAACAGCAGAGGAGCAAACCAAGAGCTTTTGAGCAAGACGTCCCATGTAACAGTACAGGTTGTATACTCATGAAGCTGGCCTTGAACACAGATGCGGCCACCCACAGAAGGCACTGTGATGTGGTACTGTGTAGTTGTCTCTGCTTTGTTTCACCTCTGAATTGGCCCAAGACATGCCAGGGCTGGCAATCTTTTCTCATCTTTCTTAGAATTGCCATGTGGTTTTGGCAAAAATACCAACATACCTGATAAAAATATGTATGCTGAAATGCATTCATAAAAATGTATAGATCAAAACTATACAATCTGAAAATGATTTTAAGAGAAGCCCATATTACAGCTTATGCATAAAATATTACATATTACACATTATATCTTCTATACTTATAAATACTAGACAAAATAAAACAGCATGCTGCATGGCACTGAATGTAAGTCAGTTTATAATGAAATGGTCTTAATTTTTTAAATGCACATTTTTATATCTCATTTTTAATCCATCAACAAAAAGCACACATGGACTGTCAGCTTCCAAGCTGGACACCTGGGTGTCCTGACCTTTTCCCGCTTGACTCTGCTGTTCTGTTTCAGCAGTTTCAAAGTATGGTGGTCATACTTTGATGGTGGTCATACTCTGATGGTGGTCAATTCAGCCCCATCTCTGTTGTGGTTACTGAAATTCTTCCCAGTGTCTGGCAATTCATTGTTTGATATTCCTAGTTTCCAGAATTGCTGGAACTCTACATCAGTTTTTATGCTTCCAAGAGTATTCAGTGTGCATGGCAGGAAGGGCAGATCAGCCATCTGCCTTCAGAGCCAAGACATCCACCTGCCGTACTGTGACTTCAAAACCAAGAATGAGTCATGGATTTTCTGGGGTCAAGTGAAGCACCTGCTGCATACTACCTTTTAAGGTTGCACATGTGTGCATATGCACACACACACACACACACACACACACACACACACACAAATTAGATGTGGGAGACACTGACACTGACTCAACGGCACGACCAGGATTATACTCAACTCGCCAACCTCACTCACTGCTATCATGCTATTAAGTTCTGCTTTGGGAGGTTAAGTGTTAGTCGCTCAGTTGTGTCTGACTCTTTGTGAACCCATGGACTGTAGCCCACCAGGCTCCTCTGTCCATGGGATTCTCCAGGCAAGAATACTGGAGTAGGTTACCATTCACTACTCCAGGGGATCCTCCCAACCCAGGGATCAAACCTGGGTCTTGTGCATTGCAGGCAGATTCTTTACTGTCTGAGCCACAAGGGAAGCTCCATAAGAGGTAATGTCTCTGTCTAATGGGACAGACATAAATACAAAAAAATGTAACATGTCAGGTGGAGAAGGAAATGGCAACCCATCTAATACTCTTGCCTGGGAAATCCTTTGGACAGAGGAGCCTAGCGAGCCACAGTCCATGGGGTCACAGCATCAGACATGACTAAGCGACTAAACAACAACAACAGACATGTGAGGAGTTGGAAGTATTATAAAAAATTAAGCAGCGGTGGGAGTTAGAGGGAACAATGGGAGGGGGTGCTACTTTGGGTAGAGTCACCGTCGACACCCATTCTGATGGTGTGAAAATTGCTAAGAGACTGGAAGGAGGTAAGGAAGCAGTCACTCAGACATCTGCAGGGACGTATTCACGGGGAGCAAGAGCAAAGGGTCTGAGGCAAGAGCTTCATGTGTTTGAGGAAGAACAAGGAAGCCAGTCCTGCTAGAGAACAGTAGGAAGGGATGAGGTTTGAGATTTCTTTGAATTGCGATTAAAGTAAGAATCCAATGGAGTAGCCACAGCAAAGAGTCTTGTGATTTATTCACCCAGGAGCAAAACCTCAAGGAGACCAAAGGCTGAGGCAGGGGCACTCCTAGGGGAAGGCCGCTGCAATAGCCCTAGAGAAAGATGATGGCAGCTTGCACCAGGGCAGCCCGATGGCCATGGTGAGGTGTGGTCAGATTTGGGATATAATCTGATACATTTTCTAATGATTAGATTTGAGGTATGGGAGAAATAGAACTGTCAAGGATGACTCCAGGTTTTTAGCCCAAAGAGCTAGAAGAACAGAATTGCCAACGACTAATTCTGCAACTTCTCCTCCTTTACAAAGAGATGACATTTTCTGACAGACTCTAGGTCCATCCACAACGTGACAAATGACCCGATTTCATTCCTTTTTATGGCTGAGTAATATTTCATTGTATATATGCACCACACCTTCTTTACCCATTCAGCTGTCAATGGACATTTCGGTTGCTTCTATGACCTGGCTGTTATAAATAGTGCTGCAGTGAACACTAGAATACCAAGCGTAAAATGCATAGCTAGTGGGAAGCTGTTGCATAGCACAGGCAGCTCAGCTCAGTGCTCTATGATGGCCTAGAGGGGTGAGTGGGAGTGAGGTTCAAGAGGAAGGAGATATATGTATACATATAGCTGATTCATGTTGTTGTACAGCAGAAACTAACACAACATTATAACACAACATTATAACACAACTATACTCCAACAAAAAACATAACACTGTAATGCAAGTGAGTATTTGCTATGATGATAATTAATCTGCAGTTAATACTAATTTATAAAATAACATTTTAAAATTATTTCTTGACTATAAAACACTATTATAGTATGTGTAACATTCCTCACCACTGATCATTGTAATTTCAGTGTACATAATACCACATTTAGATTTTTCTGCATGCTGTTTATTTGGAGACCTAAAGAATAAACAAACATTCTGCATTCCCCAAATGAAACCTTGTTTTCAGCTATTGTTTTAACTGGAAGCCACTTTGGAGAACACTGAGTGTATCTCGGTAAAGATGCTTCATAAGCCAAGATTTATGAATTGAGTAATCATATAATTCATCATTCAAACTAAGACATTTTAAGGGGGTGATCTAATAACAATGTTGTAATACTGAACGTAAACAAGGAGGGTCCAGGTAGCCTAGTCATGGAATATGATAGGAATAGACTCAGGAACTAACAAGGTAGCAAGGGGGCTCCAAAAGTACGACCTGCTGCAGAGGGCTGAGGTGTGTGACAAATCAGACCTGATCCTGGCTGGTGCTGGAGCACAAGATGGCCCACCTTAGTGGTGGGGCAGACGGGTTTCTTAGCAGAGGCAGTCATGATGATGCAACGACAGGAAAGCTGTCTGGTTTTCTGTAATGCAGTGAGGAGCAGAGGGAACAGACACTGCAGCATCAGGGTTGGGCCACAAAAGCTGGATTTAGGACAAGGCTTCCATCCCAGCAATAGTCAGGGAACCAGAGAAGAGTGCAGTCCCAGCCACTAGACACCCAAGTGTAGCAGTCCCCTGAGGAGCCCTCATACGGCTTAAGACAATCAAATGGTCCCAAACCTTACCAAGTTATGGGAGGTGGTGAGATACTTAGTGCTCTATTTGTCTCATTCTCAAGCTGGAAGTTCAGTAAGCAATAATGTCTGAAAGGGACTCACAATCTACATTGTTCTATGCACAAAGAAATAACAAGACATGGTTATGTCCTATAAAACATCAAAGGCTACCATCAAAGGACAATTAAAATTGGTATTATGAATGATATTCACACCAACAAAAAATCATAGAGAAAAAGAGCACTAGTATATTGCCAAATATAGAGATATGTTTTACGGTATTTTCTTTAAACATTTTATTTGCTAAGAATAGAGAATGCAGCTAAATTCCACTGCTTATCCACCCATCACATTTCTCTTCCTCCCTCCCCAGATGTAACCACTACCCAGAATTAGATGTTTCTAATTCTCATACACATTTTTTATGGTTTTGCTCAAGATAGAGGATACATTAAAAAACTATCAAATACATTAAATAACTATTGTTATACATGTTTTAAAACTCTATTTAAATGGTGTCATATTATTCGCAGTACTCTGCAACCTGTTTTTTCTTACCACATTGTATTTGGGGGCTATATCCATTTTGCTAATGAAACTCTAATTTATTATTTCAATATATGAAATTTCATTATACGAGTATACCAAAGTATACACACACCTATCCAGAGAGAGATGATAGAGAGATGATAGATAAATAGATACATACATACATATAGAAACTATTGTTGTATCAATGGATGTTTACAATTATTTGCTATTACCAAGAATGTAGCAATGAAAATGCATTCACGTTTCTTCCTGTGCCCACGTAAGAGGTTTTCCCAAGCAGTGGCTCCCAATGGGGCAGGATCAGCTCTTAGAAAACAATTCAACATTTTGTGGGGGAGACTTTAGCTGTTACAATGATCGGGTGGCATTCCTGGCATTTCCTGTGCTGAAATCAAAAGCACAGTGACTTGTCCTGTATCCTACAGTAGGGCTTCTGTGTAATTGAAAAACCTGTTTGTAAGTAATCCAAGCCTAGAACCTTACTCCGTTTTATACATATAAACACAAACTACTGTCACATACTCTGGATGTTCAATATAACTAAATTGAGTGAATATTATATTTTGTTCACAACTTTATTAATTTGGGAAAACTTGCCATTTTGGAAAATTACATCACCAACAGTAACTTAACTTTTGAGTGGCTAAAACAACAGCCTGTGTTTTTCGAAGTTCCATTCACGTAAGCTATGAAGGTATGTGTACATGTGCTCAGTTGCTAAATCACATCAACTGTTTGTGACCCCATAGACTACAGCACATCAGTCTCCTTTGTCCATGGGATTTTCCCAGGCAAGAATACTAAACTGGGTTGACATTTCCTTCTCCAGAGGTTCCTCCCTACCCAGGGAAGGAACCAGCATCTCCTGCACTGATAGGCGAACTCTTTACCACTAAGCCATCTGGGAAGCCCTATGCAGATATGTACTTCTTCATTATTCCCAAACATCTATATATTGAAATACACACTTTATAATGATATTTCTCTTTTATACTTAGATAATGGTATTATACTGACTTTTGTCTGAAGTTAAAAAGAGGGTGATTTTGTTATGAAAAGAGAGTTTAGATCTGACAAACAAGAGAATCATTACCTGTGTGTATGTGTGTGTGTGTGTGTGTGTGTGTGTGTGCTTACTGTATACATACAGTAACTACCAAGTACATCCTTAACATTACAATCCTTTATCAGTTTTCCTTCTAGGGAAGTTGTGCTAGTTTTTTAAATTTTTTTAATCTTTATTTTATTCTAGTTGTATTGAGATTAGTTGACATAAGTATAAGGTGTACAGCATGATGAAATTTAGTGAAGATTCATCTTCTCATATAGATACAAAATAAAAGAAAAAAGGTATTTTTAACTTGTATGAGAACTCTGAGGATTTACTCTCTTAATAACTTTCATATATAACATACAGCAGTGTTCACTGTATTGATCATGTTGTTAGTTAATTCCCTGGTATTAATACTTATTTATTGTACAACTGTAAATGTATACCTTTTGACCACCTTCATCCAATTCCCCATCTCTCTTCCCCCTGCCTCTGGTGACCACAAATCTGATCTCTTTCTCTACGAATCTGTCTGTTTGTTGAGATATAGTTGACCGACAATCTTACTTTAGTTCCTGGTGCACAACACAGTGGTTCAATATTTCTATACATTACAAAATGATCACCATTAGTTGTGCTAGTTTATAAACCCACCAGCAGTGGCTGAGAATTTTGTTCCACACGCTTGCCAATTCCTGAACTGTCACTTTTTTTTAATGACTGCCTATCTAATGGGTATGACATAAACTTTGATTGTTGCTTAATTTCCATTTCCCTGATACTAGCAAGACCAAAAATCAATTTCACATGTTTGTGGGCCTCTCAGGGTCCTTCTGAGAATTTCTGGTTCATATTCACCCGCCTTTCTCCAATTTTTTTTATCTATTCCAGACCAAACTATTTTTCCATTCTGTGCTATATAATGTCCACTACTCCCTGGAATGTCTTTTTACTTTGATTCTGATGTCTTTTATTTTATGAAAATTTTTCATGTTAATGAAAACAGATTAATCAAAATACTTCCTTTTCTGTCCTATTTTTTTAATCTCTTTTTTTTAACTTCAAGTTTTAAATTTCTACTCAAAATGTTAAAATTTTCCTTTTTACATATATCTTTAAGTGACCTGGAGTTTATTTTTGTGATTAGGGTAAGATAAGAATCTGATTTTTTCCTGAGGAAATAACTCTTTCTCCCCAGCATTATGTATTGAATTCTCCATCCTTTCCCCATTTGAATGCTTCCTCCACAAAATATGCACATATCTGTTCCTGAACACTCTTTTCTGCTGATGACTGTTTTCCTAATCCAGGGACAATACTACTATCTTAATTAGTTCAGCTTTATAACAAGTATCAAAATTTGGTAGGCCAAATTCCCGTGTTTCTATTTGGTTGCTGTTCAGTCACTAAGTTGTGTCCCACGCTTTGAGACCCCATGGACTGCAGCACGCCAGGCCTCCCTGTTCCTCACTATCTCCCAGAGTTTTCCCAAATTCATGTCCATTGAGCCAGTGTTTCTATTATCAATTTTCAAAACTGTATAGGCTATTCTTAATCCTTTGTTTTTTTCCATTTGAATTTTAAAGGTCAACTGGCACAGTCCATAAAAAAATCTCCGGGAATTTTAATAGGAGTTACAGGATATTAATGGATAAATTTGGGGAAAAGTGAATCTTTATAATATTAAATGTTTCTGTCTATGCATTTGTAACTTCGAATCAAGTCTTGTTTATATTGTAGCAGATTATGCTTCTTGTCTTCCCAACAAACTTCTTTATCTTCCTTGATAACAAAATATAAATATTTTTAGAGATGGCAATAAGCCTAGCCTCAGGTGATAAATGGTAAACATTCAATAAATGGCACCTACTTACTGTCATCACCCCATGGTCCATGACTTAGTAACCAAAGCAAAATAAAGCCCTATGTTGTTGTTGTTCAGTCATGTCTGACTCTTTGCAGCCCCATGGACTGCAGCATGCCAGGCTTCCCTATCCTTCACCATCTCGCGGAGATTGCTCAAACTCATGTCCATTGAATCAGTGATGCCTCCAACCATCTCATCCTCTGTTGTCCCCTTCTCCTCCTGCCTTCAATCTTTCCCAGGATCAGAGTTTTTTCCAATAAGTCAGTTCTTGGCATCAGGTAGCCAAAGTACTGGAGCTTCAGCTTCAGCATCAGTCCTTCCAATGAATATTTGAGGTTGATTTCCTTTAGTATCAACTGGTTTGATCTCCTTATAGTCCAAGAGTCTCAAGAGTCTTCTGTAACACCACAGTTCAAAAGCATCAGTTCTACAATGTTCAGCCTTCTTTATGGTCTAACTCTTACATACATACATGACTACTGGAAAAACCATAGCTTTGACTAAACAGACCTTTGTCAGCAAAGCAATGTCTCTGCTTTTAAATACGCTGTCTAGGTTGGTCATAGCTTTTCTTCCAAGAAGCAAGCATCTTTTAATTTCATGGCTGCAGTCACAATCTGCAATGATTTGGGGAGCCCAAGAAAATAAAATCTATTACTATTTCCATTGTCTCCCTATCTACATAAGAGTCTATGTAAGAGTAAGCAAATTATAGCCCATTGGTCAGATCTGTCCACTTCCTGTTTTTGTAAAGAGTTTTTCTTGGAACACAGCCATGCCCATTCATTTGCATGTTGTCTATATCTATGTTTACACTACAGCAGCAAACTCTTGCATCGAGTCTGACCAAAAGGAGAAAAACAAATATTGTATATTAATACATACATATATATATATATATATATATATATACAGAATCTAGAAAAATGGTACTGATGAACCTATCTGCAGGCAGGAATAGAGATGCAGATGTAGAGAAAGGACTTGTGGACACAGTGGGGGGAGGAGAGGGTGAGACGAAGTGAGAGAGTAGCACTGACATATACCCACTAAGTGTTGGTCGCTCCACGGGGTCACTCTTTGAGACCCCGTGGAGTATAGACCACCAGACTCCTCTGTCCATAGAACTCTCCAGGCAAGAATACTGGAGTGGGTTGCCATTCCCTTCTCCAAGGGATCTTCCCTACCCAGGGATAGAACCTGGGTCTCCTGTATTCCAGGCAGATTCTTTACCACCTGGGCCACCACAGAAGCCTGATATATGCACTGCTGCTGCTGCTGCTAAGTCGCTTCAGTCATGTCCGACTCTCTGTGACCCCATAGACGGCAGCCCATCAGGCTCCCCCGTCCCTGGCATTCTCCAGGCAAGAACACTGGAGTGAGTTGCCATTTCCTTCTCCAATGCATGAAAGTGAAAAGTGAAAGTGAAGTCACTCAGTCCTGTCCGACTCTTCACGATATATGCACTACCATGTGTAAAACAGATAGCTAGTGGGAAGCTGCTATATAACATGGGGAGCCCAGCCCAGTGCTCTGTGATGACCTAGAGGTGGGATGGGGGGTGGGAAAGGAAGGAGGCTCAAGAAGGAGGGGATATATATATATATATATATATATATATATATATATATATACACACTTATGTCTGACTCAAGTTGCTGCAGGGCAGAAACCAACACAACATTGTAAAGCAACTGCCCTCTGATTATAATAAATAAATAAATAAGAGCCTGACCAGATGGCCACCTAGGCTTTTTATAGAAAAGCCTACCAACCTCAATTTGGACAGTATTTGTAGCCAGACATTGCCTTGGCTGGGTCTATTTTCCAGATGCTTACTGTTTCATTATTTTTGCAACTTTAAGTATCCATGGGGCCCAAACTTTTCTGAAAAGACTTTTAAATTCCCAATAAAGGCAATGACCATAAAAGAAGAGTTTGCTGTCACCAGCTCTTCCACCTTTTTTCTGACTCCATTGTAGACTGGATGCCTGGATCTCTGAGAGTGATCTTGCAAATATGGGGCAACTATTACAGGGGGTAGGGAAGGGCAAGAGATAAGCCAAAGACAACAGACAGAGCCAGCTATATAATTTGCAGGGTCTAGTACAAAAATAAAAATGTGGGGCCCCTTGTCTAAAAAGCAGGGATAAATTACTATTAAAGGTACTAAAATATAAAGCTTTTCCCTTTCTTCCACGTCTTTCTCTTGATTGGCCATGGTAATTTTTATTTGCAGTTTAATAGAGTTCTCAGTAAAGAAAGATTAAAACCTCAAATGGTTAGCATGAATTTTACCATTTTCTCTATATCATGCAATGTCAGTTTGAAATGCAAATATAAGAACATTCAACTCATTTGTAGAATCCCCAAATTAAATAATTTATAGTTCATAGCTTGGACAAGATATGTATTTCATTCTTACCAGAACAGTAGAAACGCTGTACAAGACTAACTCAGTTGTCTTTATTTCATGTCTCTAATTGCACACATTCAACCAACATTCTCTACCTTGGATTTACAGATAAGTAAGGTGGGTCAATGCAGAGTACATCATGAGAAACACTGGGCTGAAAGAAGCACAAGCTGGAATCAAGATCGCCGGGAGAAATATCAATAACTTCAGATATGCAGATAACACCACCCTTATGGCAGAAAGTGAAGAAGAACTAAAAAGCCTCTTGATGAAAGTGAAAGAGGAGAGTGAAAAAGTTGGCTTAAAGCTCAACATTCAGAAAACAAAGATCATGGCATCTGGTCCCATCACTTCATGGGAAATAGATGGGGAGACAGTGGAAACAGTGTCAGATTTTATCTTTTTGGGCTCCAAAATCACTGCAGATGGTGATTGCAGCCATGAAATTAAAAGACATTTACTCCTTGGAAGAAAAGTTATGACCAACCTAGACAGCATATTGAAAAGCAGAGACATTACTTTGCCGACTAAGGTCCATCTAGTCAAGGCTATGGTTTTTCCAGTAGTCATGTATGGATGTGAGAGTTGGACTGTGAAGAAGGCTGAGCACCGAAGATTTGATGTTGGAGAAGACTCTTGAGAGTCCCTTGGACTGCAAGGAGATCCAACCAGTCCATTCTGAAGGAGATCTGCCCTGGGTGTTCTTTGGAAGGAATGATGCTGAAGCTGAAACTCCAGTACTTTGGGCACCTCATGCGAAGAGTTGGCTCATTGGAAAAGCCTCTGATGCTGGGAGGGATTGGGGGCAGGAGGAGAAGGGGACGACAGAGGATGAGATGGCTCGATGGCATCACCGACTTGATGGATGTGAGTTTGAGTGAACTCCAGGAGCTGGTGATGGACAGGGAGGCCTGGGGTGCTGCGATTCATGGGGTTGCAAAGAGTCAGACATGACTGAGCAACTGAACTGAACTGAACTGAACTGAACTAAAAGTGGGTCAATAGTAAAGAATCTGCTTGCCAATGCAGGAGGCTCATTTGATCCCTGGGTTGGGAAGATCCACTGAAGGAACAAATAGCAACCCACTCCAGTATTCTTGCCTGGAAAATCCATGGACAGAAAAGCCTGGTGGGCTACAGTCCATGGGGTTGCAAAGAGGTGGACAGACTGAGCATGCATGCAAGGAAAGACTGAAAGGAAAAGGTACATGAGTTGCCCTATCTTTCCCTTTTCTCTTGTCATCATTTTTGTTATAAATGAAATGTCTAATATATAGGGAAGTGATGTAAGTAAGGGAAGATACGATAGGGACCCTTGGTTGTCTGTGTCTCTCAGAATGCCATTGCCTCCATCTGTATCTGAAGCAAGTTCTGGTTTGAATGGAAAATTACCCTCTCTGGGCTGTTATCTCCCTGCCTTTGTCAGATGGAACACGCCTAATCAACATTACTTTAAATCTCACTGAATTCCCATGCATCCTGGAAATGTGTGCTCATGTTCAGTCATGTCCAACTCTTTACCACCGCATGCTCCTCTGTCCATGAAATTCTCCGGGCAACAATTCTGAGGTGGCTTGCCATTTCCTTCACCAGGGGATCTTCCCAATCCAGGAATCAGACCCAAGTCTCTTGTGTCTCCTGCATTGCAGGCAGATTCTTTACCAACTGTGCCACCCCTAGTTCAACAGAAATTCTGTGCTCACAGGGTATCACAGAGATGATACAAGGAATGAAACACAATTTCCACGTATCTCCTCTGCTTACACATATGTCCCACTGGATGTCATTTACTAAACACAAATTCAAATATAAAATTATCTGTATCTCTTTTGCTGTCTTACATACAGATGTATAAAACAGTCTTTTGGACTCTGTGGGAGAGGGAGAGGGTGGGATGATTTGGGAGAATGGCATTGAAACATCTATAATATCATATAAGAAACGAATCGCCAGTCTAGGTTCGATGCAGGATACAGGATGCTTGGGGCTGGTGCACTGGGATGACCCAGAGAGATGGTATGGGGAGCGAGGTGGGAGGGGGGTTCAGGATTGGGAACATGTGTACACCCGTGGTGGATTCATGTTGATGTATGGTAAAACCAATACAGTACTGTAAAGTAAAATAAAGTAAAATTTAAAAAAAGAAAAAAGAAAAAAAACTGGCTTACTTATATTTTGCAAAATAAACAAATAAGTTTAGGTTTGATACAATAATATATATATATATATATATATATAATTATCAAGACTTTCCAAACAGAACAGCAGAGCACTAAACCAAGCACAGAACCCCTGAGTGTGGAGGTTCAAGTGACTTTACAGCTCATATGCCCCCGAAGCCAGCCCTCGTGGCCAAGAAAACCAGCGCAAAGGTCCCACGACGGGACTGATGTATTAAGCTGCCAAAACAAACTATCTTCAAACATTTTCTTCACTAAACAATAAATGTCTTCATGATTTAGTTCAGCTTTTCTTTTTCTAACAGCTGAAACCACTCTATGTCTTTTGTTAGATTTATGCTTAGGCCCATCAGAGTTTTTATTACTATTATAAAATATAACATTATAAATTATATTATCTGGTTATTTGCGGCTGTGGCATGTTAATACAATTGATTTTTGTAGACTGCTATTTTATTCAGAATCTGTCAAATTTGCTTACTAGTTCTAGTAAGAGTCTCTTGAATTCTCTTAAAATCTCCTGAGTTTTAAACACAAATATATACATGCAGTGTGTAAATGTTGGAAATGTTGCTTTGCTTTTTCAACCTTTATGCCTTTTTTCCCTGGTTTTACTACAACTAAACTGTACTTCAGGTGTGATGATGACCAAAATTCTTGCTCTTGTTCCTGACTTCAAAGGAAATTTTTTTCTCACCACTAAGTATGCTACGTGCTATAGAATTTTGATGAATTCTTTTTATCAAGTAAAAGAAATACACTCTATTTTTATTTTGTGTAGAATTTTTATAATGAAAGAAAGCAGAGGTTTATCAGAAGATTTTTTCTGTATCTATTGAAATAATCCAAGTGTTTAGTGTCATCAAATATTTAATGTAAAGAATTACTTCAATAAATTTTTTCATTTTAAGCCTCTTTTATATTCCTAAGTTAAACTTGAGTATGAAGCATTATAATATTATACACACATACTCAATATACATCCATACACAAACATACATATGAATCTAATACGAACATCTATTTCATTAATGTAATGGATCATAATTTTCCTTCTTGTTCTGTTCCTGTCTGGTTTTGTTATCAAATTTACATTACCCTCATTAAAAAAAATGAGAAACATTTCTTCTTTGCTTATTTGCTTTATTTAATCACTAATGAATATATAATAAAAGACAAATATGTATATGTATAAAATAAATACTTTTTTAATATGCTGCAAAATATACAAATTATCTGTTCCTGAAATGTTTGGCAAATGTGCCTATAAGTGACCTGAATCTTGGACAAGCAACCCCAAAATGCTTTTTTCCCCTTTATTTGTTTTTCTTATTGTTTTTACTATATTTTTAACTGCTGATACAATATGGTTTGTTTCTTATTGTTTTAATAATAGTACATTTTATTTTTTTCCCAGAAATTTTCTATTTTTCCACACTGAAGTTTTTAACTGTGTAAATAAAATTCCTCGTGACTCCACCACAAAAGTGACTATATTCAAATATTTATCAGTTTATAAATTCACATTCCCACTAGATTATAGATGCTCTTAGCCCAGGCACTAGATCTGTCTCCTCTACATGTCTAGACTCTAGTATATGAGAGATACTCATGTACCATTTGTTGAGTAAGATAATGAATGAATGAATATCTACTTGAAAACTGTGGGAAGCCTTTTTTATTTCCAGTTCACATGCTGTTCTACACTTTTCTATTTGTATTACTTACTGTGTTGTATGACAATGCAGGAATTAAAGCATCTAATTTGAGTAGCAAATTTAGGAAGATTTTGCTACATTTCAAGAATAATCCAAACTCATGTTAAATAATCATTTTATCACTATGTAATTTTTAATATCTTTAATAACAACTCAGTGCTCCAAAACTACATTTCACTGTAACATGTTCCAAAAGTTTTCTTCCTTTCATGAAAATTAAACCTTTCCAACCAAGTAACAGTTGCTAAGGGATTTGGAATGGAGATTAGCATAGATTTGGGTAGCACAAATGATCTTTTGTGCATGGTTAACAGTCTACTTTTCTTCTGAAAAATTAATATCTTTGTCTGTGATGCCCACTAAGCCTAGTCTGAAAATAAGCTAAATATAATCCCCCTCTCTTTAATTTCCATGAGGCCAGCACCACTTGATCTGATTACGTAATGTCAAAAACTGAAGTTTACTGTCTAAATGCATCACACCTCCATGTCCTGATGCTGACAGTCTTAGGTAATAATTCAGCTTCTATTTCTTTAAGGAAATTCTGAAAACATATTTAGGGACAGGCCGCCCAAAGGAACTTAACAGAGAAACATTTTAATTTTGTTGCCTCAAAATTTTGAAAATTATTCATATATCTATTAGTCTGTCATTGATAGATTCCCATGCTGCTGCTGCTGCTAAGTCGTTTCAGTTGTGTCCGACTCCGTGCGACCCCATAGACGGCAGCCCACCAGGCCTCCCCATCCCTGGGATTCTCCAGGCAAGAACACTGGAGTGGATTGCCATTTCCCATACTTCCTACCAATTTCCTTCACTTTGATTCTTATCACCTTTTCCCAGAGAAGCATCTTCACTATTCTTATTCTCATTGACTTCAAGTCTACTGAAGTAAGCCCAGGCCCAGATGCAGCAGTGGACAGTTGTATCAGCCTGTTTGTGCTCCAGTCTTCCTAACAAGGGGTCAGCTTCGGACGAGGTCACAGCCCATGACTTCTTCCTGGGACAACATTTTTGGGTTCATTGTATATGACTGACTCTCCACTTCCAAGAACCTCCAAGCTCACCACGAATCCCCAAATAAACAACTTGATTTTACCAATAAGATTTTTTAAAAATTCTCCTCAGTGTTCTGGGCTTCCCTGGTGGCTCAGTGGTAAAGAATCTGCCTGCCAATGCAGGAGATGCGGGTTCAATCCTTGGGTCAGGAAGATCCCCTGGAAAGGGAAATGGCAACCTACTCCAGTATTCTTGCCTGGGAAATCCTGTGGACAGAAGGAGCTTGGTGGGCTACAGTCCTTCAGGTTGCAAAAGAGCACAGCTTAGCAACTAAACAACAATAACAACAGTTATGTATTAGTAAAGAATAAGAGGAGAAAAAATTTTCATGGGAATGTGAAAAGGAAAGTCATTAAATTTCAATTCCAGAAACATTATCTATATCCCCACACTCATTTTCCACAGATAATGAAAAACATCATTTCCATTGTTTATGATTTAGTTTCTCCATCTGAAAAATAGAAATGATGGTTCATATCTCTTACTTTTCAGGTATAAGTGAAAATAGTCTGTATTGTACAGAGACTAAATATGAATTCAAGCTATTATCATTACAAATATTGAGTATACATCTCAGCTTTCAAATAACATACTAATATATAAAATATAAAACGTACCAAACTCATGCAGGACTCCTGATTTGTTATCAGATAAAACTAAAGTCATACTTCTTGGGCAAAGGCCACCATCCAAGACCTCATGATTTATTATTGAAAGATGCAGGGAGTTGATATTTTAAGATAGTTAACATGAAACAGTCTCACTCAAGCCTTGCTATTGTTCCCAGAGATGTCCTTATTCCTTCAGGAAAAGATAAATGGTTGCAATTGTCCCTATTAAGATGGAGAATAATCAAAAGGAAAGCACTTCCTCACTAATTCCCATCTCCATAGAAACCACTCAGCTCCCAAGCCTCTTGTCTACAGACATCAGTCCACAGTTTGCTGATATTAGGCAGTCTGAACCCAGAGCCTGCGTTCTCTCACACTGTGTGATACCTTGAAGGGTAAGCTGAAAGAACAAAAAGGCTTGTGCCAAATTTTTAAAGACCCCCACTACATCAAATTTAAATCCTTCCTGTATTTTATTTTCCAGTCTCTAAGAAACGATCCCAAACACAAGTTAAAAGGGCCCCTGCAAAATGTGCCTGTTATCAGAATGCCCTTAATCCTGAATATCCCTTTCTGTTATTTACACTCAAATGGTGCATTGATAAGAATTTCCTCTCTTCTCTCTCTCTCTTTTTTAATATGTATATTCTCAGAGGCGTGAGCAGGCTGTGGGAATTTTTACCTGCTGTGTGAATAAGTCACTTTCCTGTGGCAGTGACCAATGAGTGGTATTCATTGCCCAGGTCCTTTTGTTCCTATTCAGATTTCAGGTTGGGGGATGTTATGGTAAATAGCCTAAGGCTGATTGAAAATAACTTAACTCAGTGGCTAATTGGATTTAATAATTACACTGGAGCTTTAAGTACATTGAAGTCCATTGACCTGAAAAAGACTTATCAAACTAAGAATTCTGGGGTGAGTTGGATTGATAGAATTTTAGAGATATTTAAGTCAAGATTCTAAAACCCTAGCTAATTGCAGGCATAAACTGCAGAACTTTGAAAAAATAAGAAAAAATCAGAGACACCCCACCCCACCCCCTATTCCATATCCACTGAGTCAGAATCTACACAGTTTGAGCCCAGGAATTTGTATTTTTTTGAGATGCCAAATTATTTCCATCATCAACTAAATTTGGACATTTTTTCCTAGCATCACCCTCTGTGCTGCCCATTTTACAGATAGTAATATTGACACACGATGTCTAGTTCAGAGATCTCAGTGCCTTCCGGATACAGATAATAAATGAAAGGAGTGGGCCAGGAAAAGAGTAGAGAGTGGAGAGGAGAGTGGCAACCAAGACAGCACAAAACTTAGAGAGGCGATCCTACTCAGCTCTGGACAAGTGTCATAGAAAATGCAAACCCCAAAGCAACTCACTGTCACCTTCTTTCTTGCCCCACTTTTTTGTCCAAGAGAAACTGAATATCCAGACTTTTAGGAGGAAATGCTGTAGGAAAAAAGCAAAACATAGGTTTAGACTGAATCTTTAACTACCAGTTTACCACCCTTTACAGAAAATATAAGCGACTTGCCTAACATCATGCAAAGAGGACTGTGACACAGAATAAATGAGGTTTTATGGATTCCAAGACAAAATTATGAACTTCACCCTATTCTCCCATTTCTTTAACTTGTAAAAGTCAAAGGGAGGATGATCTTTAAGTTGCCTCCCAACACAAGATTCCAGGATTTTATCCTAGTCAACATGTTGAGGTCTTTTTACAGTGAGTTTGCTTTCCTCTTTAAGACACTTGCTTGGCATTTAAGAAGGCATAGTTTACATGCCAGATAAAATAAAAACTAAGGGCTCAATGAGAACATAGGACCATTCCCCTGCTTATGTCCTCTGCTTCAGAGTAACAATCAGAACCTGACTGCTCAGTGGCTTTGTTTTCATTAAACTTGAATTTTCATTAAAACTTTAACAGTAAATTTCTAAACTGTGTATTTCTAAACTATGACTTACCAGGTGGCACTAGTGGTAAAGAAGGTGCCTATCAATGCAGGAAACACAAGCAATGGGGTTTCGATCCCTGGGTCGGAAAGATTTCCTGGAGAAGGAAATGGAAACCCACTCCAGTATCCTTGCCTGGAAAATTCCATGGACAGAGGAGCCTGGCAGGCTATAGTCTACGGGTTCACAGAGTCAGACTGACTGAGCCATTGAGCAGTGTATTGACAGCCTTAAAAATGGACTTCAGAGTTTACTGCAAAAAGCCCAGAACTGGTGGCTCTATGGTCTTTCCTCTCTCCTCCCACCATCACTCCATCCTCATCCCTGCTACCAACAACAGAGATCAAGCCCCAGCCTTTGGAGTGGGAGTACTCACTCCAAGACCCTAGACTACCAGAGAACTAACCCTAGGGAGTATCAAATAGTGAGAACTCACACAAAGGAAACCACTTGAATACAAGCCCTGGCATCACCCAACCACCAGTAGCACCCTGTGCAGGAAGCCTCATCTAAACAACAAACAAAACAAAAATACAAGCCAAATCATCAGCAGACAGAATTATTACCTCACTCAGACTTGCCCATCAGAGGAAAAACAAACAACAACAAAAAAAATTGGCACAAATCTCACCCTATAAGAAGCTTAGACAAACCACTAGACCAACCTTAGGAGGGCAGAAATCAAAAGGAAGAAAGAATTCAACTTTGAAGCCTGGGAAAAGGAGACCTCAAACACAATAAGTTAAAAATAATAATAATGAAAAGGCAGAGAAATACTACACAAATGAAGGAACAAATTAGAAACATAGAAATCCAAATAAATGAAGAGGAAGTAGGCAAACTACCTGAAAAAGAATTCAGAATAATGATAGCAAAGATGATCAAAAACCTTAAAAACAAAATGGAGAAAATGCAAGAATCAATTAACAAAGACCTAGGAGAATTAAAGAATAAACATGCAGAGACAAACAACACAATTACTGAAATTAAAAATACTCTAGAAGGAATCAATAGCAGAATATCTGAAGCAGAAGAATCAGTGAGCTGAAAGTTAAAATGGTGGAAATAACTTCTGAAGTACCGAATAAAGTAAAAAGAATGAAAAGAACTGAGGATAGTCTCAGAGACCTCTGGGACCATATCAAACACACCAACATTCAAATTATAGGGGTCCCAGAAGAAGAAGAGAAAAAGAAAGGGTATGAGAAAATTTTTGAAGAGATTATAGTTGAAAATTTTCCCAACATGGAAAAAGAAATAGTCAATCAAGTCCAAGAGGTACAAAGAGTGCCGTACAAGATAAACCCAAGGAGAAACATACCAAGACACATACTAATCAAACTAGCAAAGACTAAACACAAAGAAAGAATACTAAAAACAGCAAGGGAGAAGCAACAAGTAACATATAAGGGAAACTCCATACGCTTAACAGCTGATCTTTCAGCAGAAACTCTGCAGGCCAGAAGGGAATGGCAAGATATATTTAAAGTACTAAAAGTGAAAAATCTACAACCAAGATTATTGTACCCAGCAAGGATCTCATTCAAACCTGACAGAGAAATAAAAAGCTTTTCAGACAAGCAAAAGTTAAGAGAACTCAGTACCACCAAACCAGCTTTACGACAAATGTTAAAGGGAGTTGTACAGTCAAGAAATACAAAAGAAGAATAAAGATCTACAAAATCAACCCCAAACAATTAAGAAAATGGCAATAGGAACATATATGTCAATAATTACTTTAAATGTAAATGGATTAAACACTCCAACCAAAAGACACAGACTGGCTGAATGGATACACAAACAAGACCCATATATATACTGTCTACAAGGAACCCACTTCAGACCTAAAGACACATATAGGCTGAAAGTGAGAGGATGGAAAAATATATTCCATGCAAATGGGAAGCAAAAGAAAGCTGGAGTAGCAATCTTCATATCAGACAAAATAGACCTTAAAATAAAGAATATTACGAGAGATAAGGAAGGACACTACGTAATGATCAAGGAATCAATCCAAGAGGGAGACATAACAATTGTAAACATCTATGCACTCAACATAGCAGCACCTCAATACATAAGACAAACACTAACAGCCATAAGAGGAGAAAATGACAGTAACACAATAATAGTAGGAGACTTTAACACCCCACTCACACCAATGGACAGATCATCAAAACAGAAAATTAAAAGGAAACACAAGTCTTAAATGATACATTAGATGAGATGAATCTCATTGATATCTTCAGGACATTCCATCCAAATGCAAAAGAATACAACTTCTTCTCAAGTGTACATGGAACACTCTCAAGGGTAGACCACATCTTGGGTCACAAATCAAACTTCAGCAAATTTAAGAAAATTAAAATCATATCAAGCACCTTCTCCAACCACAACGCTATGAGACTAGGTATCAATTATAAGAAAAAAAAAAAAACTGTAAGAAATAAAAACACATGGAGATTAAACAGCATGTTTCTTAATAACCAACAGGTTACTGAAGAAATCAAAAGGGAGTAAAAAAGTTTCTAGAAACAAATGGCAATGAAAACACAACAACTCAAAACCTACGGGATGCAGCAAAAGCAGTTCTGAGAGAGATGTTTATAGCAACACAATCCTACCTCAAGATGGAAGAAAAACATCAAATAGACAAGCTAACTCTATACCTAAAACAACTGGAAAAAGAACAAAAAACCCCCAAAATGAGTAGAAGGAAAGAAATCATAAAGATCCAAGCAGAAATAAATGAAAAAGAAATGAAAGAAACAATAGTAAAGATTAATAAAACTAAAAACTGGTTCTTTGAGAAGATAAAATTCACAAACCTTTAGCCAGACTTAGCAGCAGCAGCAGCACCAAGAAAAAAGAGAATAATCAAATCAACAAAATCGGAAATAAAAAAGGAGAGGTTACAACAGACAATGCAAAAATACAAAGGATTAGAAGAGACTATTATGAACAACTATATGGCAATAAAATGGATAACCTGGAAGAAATGGACAGATTCTTAGAAAAGTTCAATCTTCCAAGACAGAACCAGGAAGAAATAGAAATCATGAACAACCCCAATGCAAGCACTGAAATTGAAGCTGTGATCAAAAATCTCCCGAGAAACAAAAGCCCAGGACCAGATAGCTTCACAGGAGAATTCTATCAAACATTTAGAGAAGAGCTAATGCCTATCCTTCTAAAACTCTTTCAAAAAATTGCAGAGAAAGGAACACTTCCAAACTCATTCTACGAGACTACCATCACCCTGATACCAAAACCAGAATTCAGCAACACATCAAAAAGCTCATACACCATGATCAAGTTGGGTTTATTCCAGGGATGCAAGATTTCTTCAATATGCACAAATCAATCAATGCAAAACACCATATTAACAAATTGAAAGATAAAAACCATATGATAATCTCAATAGATGCAGAAAAAACCTTTGACAAAATTCAGCACCCATTTATGATTAAAACTCTTCAAAAAATGGGCATAGAAGGAACCTACCTCAACATAGTAAAGGCCGTATATGATAACCTTACAGCAAATATTATTCTCAATGGTGAAAAACTGAAAGAATTCCCCCTGAGATCAGAAATAAGACAAGGGTGTGTCCACTTTCACCACTATTATTCAACATAGTTTTGGAAGTCCTAGCTACAGGAACCAGAGAAGAAAAAGAAGTAAAAGGAATCCAGATTGGAAAAGAAGAAGTAAAGCTCTCACTGTTTGAGATGACATGATACTGTACATAGAAAATCCTAAAGATAGTATCAGAAAATTACTAGAGCTAATCAATGAATTAGCAAAGTCGCAGAATACAAAATCAATACACAGAAATCACTTGCATTTCTATGTACTAACAATGAAAAATCAGAAAGAGAAAGTAAGGAATCAATCCCATTCACCATTGCAATAAATATAATTAAATTTCTAGGAATAAACTTACCTAAAGAGACAAAAGAACTGTACACAGAAAATTATAAGACACTAATGAAAGAAATCAATGACATAAAAAGATGGAGAGATATTCCATGTTCCTGGGTGGGAAGAATCAACATTGTGAAAATGACTATACTACCAAACTCAATCTACAGATTAAATGCAATCCCTATCAAACTACCAATGGCATTTTTCACAGAACTAGAATAAAAAATTTCACAGTTCATATGGAAACACAAATGACCCCGAATAGCCAAAGCAGTCTTAAGAAAGAAGCATGAAGTTGGAGGAATCAACCTTTCTGACTTCAGATTATACTACAAAGCTACAGTCATCAAGAGAGTATGGTAGTGGCACAAAAACAGAAATATAGACCAATGGAACAAGATAGAAAGCTCAGAAATAAACCCATGCAACTATGGATACCTTATTTTTGACAAAGGAGGCAAGAATATACAATGGGGCAAAGACAGCCTCTTCAATAAATGGTGCTGGAAAAACTGGACAGCTACATGTAAAAGAATGAAAGTAGAATACTTCCTAACACCACACACAAAGATAAACTCAAAATGGATTAAAGACCTAAACATAAGACCAGAAACTATAAAACCCTTAGAGGAAAACATAGGCAGAACACTTGATGACATAAATCAAAGCAAGATCCTCTATGACCCACCTCCTAGAGTAACAGAAATAAAAACAAAAATAAACAAGTGGGACCTGATTAAATTTAAAAACTTTTCCATAGCAAAGGAAACTATAAGCAAGGTGAAAAGACAACCCTCAGAATGGGAGAAAATAATAGCAAATGAAATAACTGACAAAGGATCAATTTCCAAAATATATAAGCAGCTCATACAACTCAATGCCAGAAAAACAAACAACCTAATCAAAAAGTGGGGGAAAGACCTAAACAAACATTTCTCCAAAGAAGACATGCAGATGGCTAACAAACACATGAAAAGATGTTCAGCATCACTCATTATTAAAGAAATGCAAATCAAAACTATGAGATATCACCTCACACCAATCAGAATGGCCATCATCAGAAAGTCTACAAACAATAAATGCTGGAGAGGGTGTGGCAAAAAGGGAATGCTTTTGCACTGTTGTTGGGAATGTAAATTGATAGAGCCGCTATGGAAAGACAGTATGGAGATTCCTTAAAAGACTAAGAATGAAACCACCATATAACCCAGCAATCCCACTCCTAGGCATATACCCTGAGGAAATCAAAATTGAAAAAGACACATGTATCCCATTGTTCATTGCAACACTATTTACAACAGCTAGAACAAGGCAGCAACCTAGATGTCCATCAACAGATGAATGGATAAAGAAGTTGTGGTACATATACACAGTGGAATATCACTCAGCCATAAAAAGGAATGCATTTGAGTCAGTTCTGATGAGGCGATGAACCTAGAAGCTATTATACAGAGTGAAGTGAGTCAGAAAGAGAAAGATAAATATCATATTCTAACACATATATACAGAATCTAGAAAAATGGTACTGAAGAACTTATTTACAGGGCAGCAACAGATAAACAGACATAGAAAATAGACTTGTGGACATGGGGAGAAGGGAGGGGAAGGTGAGATGCATGGAAAGAATGACATGGAAACATACAGGAATTTGCTGTATGGCTCAAGAAACTCAAAGAGGGGCTCTGTATCAACCTAGAGGGGTGGGATGGGGAGGGAAATGGGAGGGAGGTTCAAAAGGGAGGGGATATATGTATACCTATGGCTGATTCCTATTGAGGTTTGACAGAAAACAACAAAATTCTGTAAGGTAATTATTCTTCAACAAAAAATAAATTAAAAACAAACAAAAATGGACTTCAGGGAACATTATTTACAACTGTAGATGAAAAGCTTAGATGTCAACACTAAGTAAGTGCCAATGACACAGCCTTCACTGGTGTGATCCCATTTTTTATCACGTTTATGTAATCATCTGCTACCAGCTCTTGCCTCAGCAGCACTATTTTCTCCAGACCCTTCCATTTCAAGTGATAGAAAAACCAATAGCCACAACCCCTGGCTGAGAATTGACTGAATGATGAGGAACTGAGATGACTTCCAAGGCTAACTGACTTCCTCCAGAAACATCAGATTTTACACTTCTCTTTCTCAGAGCTCTTGAAATTCTATTCCTTAGAAATGCATTTTGGTTACCTTGCTGACCTCTTTTCAAATGTGAAACCCCCAAGGAGGGCTGAACCCTAGAGTGGATTTGCTTTAGCTGAGAGCTTCTGAAAGACCATGGGGTTGTAATGCAGAAAGAAGGAAAATTAGAGCCCTGGGTCACTTCACAGGCTCACAGACCAGTTGAGACCAAGGTAGTGTGAAGAGACCAACACCAAAAATATTTAGATACTTGGATGTTGAAAAGATAAGAAAGGGAACTAGACAGAGTTCGAAAGCAAACTTACCCCCAAACTTAGTGATATTTCATGAAGTCAAGAAATCGTCCTAGATAGAATTGCCCACTGCATTGAGAGTTTCAAAGCTCCCAAGTCTTTTTTTTTCTCTTATATCTATCCATTTTCCTCCCCTCCTGCCATATCTTTTTTTCTGCCTTGAGTTAGTCATTACTTTTTAGTCATGTATGTTGAAATTTTAGGACACCTGACTAGGATTTGTTTTTAATTCCTATAAAGATCAGTTTTCATTTTCCTATGAAGACTCAAACCAAATCAAGTCATTATATGGATCACATTTTTGAATTAGTTAATTATTTTTCCTTAGGAAGAACTCTGTATTATTGATGTGAACTAGAAGAAAGGAAAGGCTGGCCTCTTTGTTGTTTTAATACCAAGAAATATTGAAATTACAATTGTTGAAAGTAGCTGAGAGATCCCTCTTGCCTGGAGTGCCAGCTCAACTCAGACTGACTCTTTGGAGCAATGTGTTCCAAATGCCTATGGTCTTTTCCTTTTTTAACTTAAAAAATTATGGGTTTGCCTGTTACAGTAAACATGAATTAAAAAATAATGGCTTTAACATTTTCTTTCCTTCTTTTCTTTGTTTAAAAATAATTTATTGAATGTCAAAGATATGTCAGGCATTGTCCCAGCTTCTTGGGATGCAAAGGTGAATAAAACACTGCCTTATTCTTAAGGAAATAGATGTGTTGATAAAAAACAAAGGCCATTTATTTGTTCCAGAATGAACACATCATTTTTAATAGCAAATACATTTATTTTATCAGTTCAGTTTGGCTGCTCAGTCATGTCCGACTCTTTGCAACCCCATTGACTGCAGCACATCAGGCTTCCCTGTCCATCACCAATTGTAATTACAATATTTTACATTTTTTTCATTACATATAAGATGCTTATTCTATTTTTAAAATTTTTTATTGGAGTAGAGTTGCTTTACAATGTTATGCTAGTTTCTACTGTACAGCAAAGTGAATCAGCTGTATGTATACATATACCCCCTATGTTTTGGATTTCCTTCCCATTTAGATCACCACAGAGCACTGAATAGAGTTCCCTGTACTATATACTATGCTCTCATTAGTTATCTACTTTATACATAGAATTAATAGTGTATAAATATCAATCCCAATCCATCCAACCACCCCCTCTTTCCCTCTTTGGCATCCATATTTTTGTTTCTATGTCTGTATCTCTATTTCTGTTTTGCAAATAAGATCTCTATACCACTTCTCTAGATTCCACATATATGTGTTAACATACAACATTTAAGTAGAAGGAATAGTCTGTTCAAAGGCAAAGTGTGATCGAGGAAGCGGGCTTTTGTTCCATGTGGTTAGAGGTTATTGACAGAGACGACAGAAATGTGGAATGGGACGGCGACTGTAGCCAAAGAAAGACTGGGGAGCCCAGCTTAGAATGCCATGCTCATAAATGCCACGGACTTAACTCTGGAGGAAACTGAAAGCCCTTGACTAATGTTAAGTGAGACCAAAAGTGTGTTGTGCACCATTCCTTCTAGGTACTGAGCGATGGGGAGTGGAGAGAGACTAAAGGCAGTGCTTTCACATTCGTTCATTTTAATCCTCTAAATGACCCTGAGACCGGCAAGACCTCCTTGTCTTCTCTGCTCAGATATGGCCTCCAGCTGAAAAAGTTTACGTTTCTTGCCCAAGGCCAAGTGGTTAACCAAGGACTCAACTCAGAGCTTCTGATTCTCGTTTCAGTGAGAATCCACTGCCCCTACCAGCTTCTCCTTTTCAGTGTGACAGTAACAGCTGCTATTTGAAGCACACCTACAGATGGCCAGGTGTTTTTGCAGGCACTTTGCCTTCAGTGTCTCTTCTGTGCATAGCTGCACGCACTAAGTCGCTACAGTCGTGTCCAACACTTTGAGACCCCAAGGACTGTAGCCCACCAGGCTCCTCTGTCCATGGGATTCTCCAGGCAAGAATACTGGAGTGGGTTGCCATAACCTCCTCCAGGGGATCTTCCCTACCCAAGGATCAAATCCATGTCTCTTATGTCTCCTGCATTGGCAGGCAGGTTCTTTACCACTAGCATCACCTGGGAAGTGTCTCTTCTGCATCCCAATCAAATATGTGAAATATAAATTATCTCCCTTTTATAAATAAGGAAACTGAGGCCTGGAGAAAGAAAGCAAATGCACAAGGACACATTAGTCACAAAACTGGGGCTATCTGAGTCCAGAGACCTTCAAAGTACTATGCTACACTTCTTCCCGACACTGAAGAAGAAAACCAACCATATACCACCAGTCAGCCTTCACAAAGGTTGAATAAATATTGAATGACAGTATGAGTCAAGTAACAAATTAACAGCAGAGCAAGACTTAGAAAGAAAGCAGGTCTCTCCAACAACCTTCTTCCCATGACCACACTTGGCAACAATCTACTCTGGACCTAATTTAGACAGACGACGTTGTCAAACCCACACGGAGAAAAGTTACAGAATGTCTGACATTGGGTTGAAACCTCCGGCCTCTGAGATAAATCTTTCAAAACCTCATCCCCTTTCCAGTATGCAGCCAGCCCAGTGGGGAGGCCCAGGCAGGAGCTGACCCTTCAAATGGCCTAATGATCAGATCTTGAAAAGTTTTCACAGTAGCCTTGGAAAGTTAGATTACATGAGAATAAGGACTCGTGGTTTTCAAATAAAGAGCCTTAGCCAATTATTAATTTTTCATGTAAAATGAGCTTAGCTAAAGAATAGACAGTGAAAACTTTTTGCAAAAAGAGCTCTCATTTCAAACATTACCAAAAACCCACTTTCTCATGCAAACCATTCAGAAAAATGTGATTACACCAGAAAGCAAAAGAAGGTAGATAACTGGAGAGATATTTGTCTTTTAGGAATTTAACTACAAAATAATTAAATTCAATGGGGTGTATAATTACACAAAAACGAAACCTGATCTCCCCAGAAATTTCCCCTCTATTACCTCAGGGAAATGAGCCAGAGCCTGTGACTTTTCTCCTTTGCGTTTTCTGTATTAATCTGGTTGTGATATGTTTTTAAAAAAAAAAAAAAAAAGTTTTTTCCTAAACCTACTTGAGGTAGGTTTCACTCCTCCTGGAATTCCCACAGAGGGAAAGAGTCTATCCTGCTATTGCCACATGGAGCTTTGGGGCACCTGGCAGCCAGCAAACGTGGCTGGACCCACAGCATCCTTGGCTGTAAACCATCTCTGTGCCTCAGACTGTGGCTTTTTGCAGAACAAAGGCTTTTCTCATTACAGGTGCAGAACTGATAAGAATGGCCTTTTTTCTTTTAACTATAAAACTCAGATAAATCTCTCTAAAGTGCTCATGGGCTCAGTGCTTTAACTGACACAGAATATGTCTTTTGAAAAGTATATTTTGAGATAACCATATTTTATTAACATTTAGTGGCTTATTAAAACTGTAAAGAGATAACGGGAGAAGCATTTTTCAGACGCCAGTTTTCATGCTTCTGTAAACTCTGTGACCCATATATATTTAGTTTTAAATTTTTTTTAATTGAAATATAGTTTGTGTACAATATTATGTTAGTTTCCAGTGTACTGCATAGTGATTCAGTATTTGCATACATTATGAAATGATTACCATGATAAGCCTAATAACCATCTGTCTCAACACAAAGTTATTACAATATTGTTGACCATGTTCATTAAGCCGTATACTGCCTCTCTGTGATATTTATTATATATAGGAGGTTTGCCAGCAATGAGGGAGACCCAGGTTCAATCTCTGGGTCAGGAAGTTCCCCTGGAGAAGGAAACGGCAACCCACTCCAGTATTCTTAACTGGAGAATTCCATGGACACAGCAGCCTGTCAGAGGCTTTTTTTTTTTTTTGACGTCCATGAGGTTGCAAAGAGTCAGACTTGAGCTGCTTCAAGGGTGTAGCAATCTCACAAGAAAATGATTTTTTTTTTAAGTTTATTGATGTGTATACTTTTAGGCAAAAACTGAGAGTTCTCTAAGTGAATTTTCATGTGGATGTTTTAAACCCACTAGAAATATTGATTGACATGTACCACTTGTGAATATGCTCTTATAATTAACAACAAATCAAATCTCTCCCTTTCTCCGTACCATGGAGATTACAGATTAAACCCGTTGCAAAGTTAGGATCTTGACTGCAATCCTTTTTAGGGAAATAAAAAAGGCAAGGGCCCTTGGCTTAGGCTCTTAGACTCTCCAAGAGGGAACAATAGGTCTTAATGAAGTTCTGGTTTTGTTTTTTGTGGGTTTTTTTTTTTTTTTTTTTTAGTGACTACTTTTTATTTCATTGCTGGAAGGTTTCATGGAAGATGAAAGAAAACCTTCGTTGTCCGGTTTGTGTATAAGCACGTGTATTTAATCACTGTAGGTCAAAGTGTATCACCACGGTGTGGTCTTTGAGAAAAAGGATGGATTTTCACCCAAATAAAATGGTTAAGAGACTTAGAGGTGGCCTAACTGTGTCAGTGTGCTCATTTTAGATCCTTTAAATCACAGCTTCTCCTCAAGAGTTTCTACCCACCATCTTTGCAATCTGACAGCATGAACTATTTGAGCTTTCAGCAGGGAAAAAAGGCAATATGCTTCTTCTTTTCTTTTTCCCTGCTCTTTTTTTTTTTTTTTCTTTTTGGATAGTGAACATAACAAGTGAAGTTTCAAGTATACAGTGGCTTCTGAACAGATATCAACTGATGTTTTCCTGCCTACAGGATGTCTGTGGGCTCCGAGCAATTGAAATTTCAGTTGCTCACTGCATATTCCCTCTTTACAATGTCTACATTGACCAGACCTGAACAGAGCATTCCTTATGCTACTTTATGGTTTTCATACCTATAAATGTATCTAGTAACTATTTTTCATTCATGAGCATCCCTGGCCAGAAACAAAATTTTCGCACAGAATTCAATGAAGCTAAACATGAAATTTAAGTGGTTTGAAGTAAAATGATCAAAATTAGTAAAATATTAAACATTTTTGGATACTCTTCTAAACATAAAAAAATTGTTTTCCCCAACGTTTTCAGATTCCCAAACTATTGCATTTTATTTTCTTTTTTCAAGATTACATTTACAAATGGTAAAACTTACAGTAAAGAAAAAATGAATATCTGGTTCTTTTAACTTCAAAAAAGTCAGTTGTCGACTTTACACAGAAAAGAGTGGTAATAATTTTTCTTTTACTTTTGGTTTAATCTGCTAAGAAATTGAATAGGAATTTTTTTGAAAGCTGATTTGAGCCCATTTGGTGTAACTTTCCTTTTCTTCTTTTGATGTTGATTAGTCTAAAGGGAGTAAAAAAAGAAAGGCACTGATTTTAGGAATTAGAAATGTACCATATGGCTACGAACTTGCACTTACCCTCATGGACCTCCACAGAGACCTGGTGTGTCTGTTCCTCTTGCTTGCCCCAACACACGCTGCTGTCTTTCCCTCTCCATATCAAAGGACAGAAATATAACATTTGTGGAGGTTTTGTACGGACTTTATACTGTCTTAGTTACTTTTTACACACCATTCTATGTAACTTTCCAAACAACCCCCAGTGGTAAGAATCTCTATTTTACGATAAAGAAACTAAGACTGAAAGGTCTGTTTACTTGCTCAAGGTGACAGAGCAAAGAAGCAGCAGAATGACACGTTTTTGAAAATGCTAAAAGGTGTTGTAGCTGATGCACATACAATGGCTGGTGAGACTGCTAGGAGACGGGTGGGGGGAGTCCTTTATACCTGGTGGGAGTAGGAGGGAGGGAGATGTTAATAAAGACTTCATAGAGCAGACTCACAGATTCAGGAACAAACTAGTGGCTACCAGTGGGGAGAAGGGTAAGGGGCAACAATACAGGGGTTGAGGAGTTGGAGGTACAAACTGTTGGGTGTAAGGCTGCAAGGATGTATCGTACAACATGGAGAATACGGCCAATATTTTGTAATTAATGAAACGGAATGTGAAAAATTTTTTTTTTAATTTTCAAGATTTTACAGAAGAGATGAACTCTGAAAATGAATAGAAAATCCAGAGTTTTCTGATTCCAAAGTTAAAGCTATTTGCATCATCTACTGTCATCATCTCATTATCCTGTCTACCCAAATGTTACCTATCCTTCAACACCAGCTTGTTCCTCCACTGTCAAAAACTTGCTGACCACCTTCATCTTTGAACTCCTCTGGTAATTATTTATTAAGCAACTTAATTGATGAATAATAAACATACATTGCCTTATGAGATCCCTTTGCATTGAAATGTTTGTGTAATAAATGCTTATGTGTTGGTCCATGTTTGTGGCTTATCACATCAAATATACAGCAAGCTTACTTTATTATACTTTTTACTGTTTCTCTTATAATCCTTTGCACAGTGCTTCAAAAATGTAAGTTACTTAACAGATCTTTCACATATTTCAAGTCTCTTTCTGTGGTTTCCATTAAAACTGACAATTACAGAAGTCCTAACTGCATGTGCATGCTCAGTCGCATCCAGTTCTTTGCAATCCCACACACTATAGCCTGCCAGGCTTCTCTGTCCATGGGATTCTCCAGGCAAGAATACTGGAGTTGGGTGCCATTTCCCTCCAGGGGATCTTCCCGACCCAGGGATCAAACCTACATCTCCTGTGTCTCCTGCATTGCAGGCAGATTCTTTACCACTGAGTCACCTGGGAAGCTCTTATTTATTGTGGAAATCTACTTATGTGCTTAGATTTTCAAAAGCCTTTATATGAACCAAGATTGCTTGCTAAGAATAAGAGCAACACAACACATGCTCAAATTAAGAACTTACAGTGTTTATAAGATTAATAGCTAAAATAGCTAAATATTTATCATAAGTAGAGTTATCATATCTTAGAGCAGCACTATTGAGTAGCAAATCTGTGTAAACTGAACCCAGAGCTCCCTTCCAGCTGCATTGTGTAACCAGTTGATAGTTTTCTGGCCATTGTGGCTTGCACTCAACTCCCTGAATGGCTTCACTTTATTCCAAAGTTAATTTTTATCCTTTGTAAATGGGACTTTACCAGAGCAGACAAGTCTTCTTCTCATTAAATCTCCCCTACTACTGCACTCTTCTTAGGAAAATATCATGAATCAGCCAAGAAAACAAAACGGTCTTTTGAATGGTGATGTATAAGAAAGTTTCATCACCCTTGCTCCTATTAATTTTAAATTTAAAATGTTAATTTTTAACAGTTGTGACAAGAAGCATTCCTAACTCTGGGCAGCCCCAGTTTTGGGGTATTTCTGTGGCTGATGACAGTGTGTTCACATTTGACTTTGACTTTGCTAAGACACAGGTGCCTGCTTCCTAATTACCCAGAGAGGTATCAGTTTTAATACGTTTATTTTATAATTTTTCACAATGGTAAAGAAGAGAAATTTTTTTATTTCCTTAGGAAGTCAAATGGCATCGTTCTCTGCTTTCCATTTCAGTCCTTAAAAATTCAGGGGATGAAGCGCCAAGGATTGGTAATTTTTTATGCAGAGTAACTTATGTGTGCATGCTAAGTTGCTTTAGCCGTGTCTGACTATTTGCAGCCCTATGGACCGTAGCCTTCCAAGCTTCTCTGTCCATGGGGTTCTCCAAGAAAGAATACTGGAGTGGGTTACCATTCCCTCTCCAGGGGATCTTCCCAACGCAGGAATCAAACCCGTGTTTCTTATGTCTTCTGCATTGACAGACAGGCTCTTTACCACTAGCTCCACTGGGAAGCAGGGATTGAAACATCCTCTAAGGTCACAGGGAAATCTTGACACATCTCAGATAAGGTTTTATAAATATCTCAGTTGCAGTTAATATTTTTTCATTCAAAAGGTTTCCACTGAGAAACTAAAAGCTTTTCCATTAAGATCAGAACAAAGCAAGGAGGTCCTCTCTACCTCTCAACATCATACTGGAAATTCAAGCTAAGAAAATAAGATAAGAAAAGGAAATAAAAGGTACACAGATTGGGAAAGAAAAAATAAAGTTTTTGCCCATAGTTGATATGATTGCCTATGTAGAAATATCCAAAAGAATCAACTGAATCTCCTGGAACTAATAAGTGATTACAGTAAGGTTTCAAGATACAAAGTTAATATTAAAAAGTATATTTCTTTGCTAGCAATCAGCAATAAACAAGTAGAATTTGAAATTACAAACACGAACACATTAGTCCCCCAAAATGAAACATTTAAGTATAAATTTAACAAAATATGTACAAATCGAAATGAAGAAAACAATAAAACTTTGATTAAAAAAATCAAAGAAGAACTAACTAAATTGAAAGATATTTCATGGTCATGGGTCGGAAGATTCAGTATTATCCAGATGTCAGTTTTCCCACATCAATCTATGGATTTAACACAATCCCAATCAAAGAGTCAACAGCTCCTCAGCCAATCCCCAGACTTGAGCCAGTTTACAGACCCAGAGCCCCTTATTACCCAAAATGTATTAATCATTCTTCTAGCCTTCCCCAAAGAAACCTATAGCCTCTTGCCAGGGTACTTTGGGAAAGTGAAAATAATCAGACCTTTATTGGACTACTAGGTACTAGCTCTGAACTACACTTATACCAGGAGACAGTGGTTCTTCAATCAGAATATGAGCTTCTGGAGGTCAGATGACCAATGGAGTTTTCACTCAAGTCCTTCTCACAGTGTGCCCAGTGGGACCCTACCCATCCTGTGGTTATTTCCCTGCTCCAGAAAGTAGAATTGGAGCTAACATACTTAGCTGCTAACAGAATCCCCACATGAGTTCCCTGACCTGTGGAGTCAGGCCTATTATAGTGGCAAATGCCGAGTGGAAACCATTAGAACTGCTTATACTTACAAAAATAGTAAATCAAGAGCAATTCTGTATCCCTGAAGGGATGGTAGACATTTGAAAGATGCAGACCCTTTTCCCCATATTTGTGGAAAAGACCCACCAGAAGCAGTTTGCTCTCAGCTAACAAGAAATACATCTTCACTGCCCTATTTCAGGGGTATACCAGCTCTCCTGCCTTACATCAAAACAGATCACAGGACTGTCAATCACCACTCCTCTCCACAAGGCACCATGCTGCTTCATTGTATTGATGACATGGTGCTGGTTGGACCCAGTGAGTGAGAACTAACAACTACTCTATGCTTGCTGATAAGACACATTCATGTGTCAGAGGGTGAAAATAAATCTAACTAAAATTCAGAGGATGTCTACCTCTGTGAAACTTCTAGGGGTCCAATGGTACGGGATTTGTCAAGAGAGCCCTTTTAAAAAAAAGTTTTATTTGTTTATTTGGCTATATCAGGTCTTAGTTGTGGCAGGTATGCTTAGTTGCTCTGTAGCGTGGGGGATCTCAGTTCCCTGACCAGGGATCAAACCCACATCCCCTGCATTACAAAGTGGAGTCTTAAGCACTGGACCACCAGGGAATTCCCAAAACAGTCCTTTCACAGTGAAAGATCAGGTTTTGTATCTGGCCTGTCCTACAATCAGGAAGAGGCGCAAAACCTATGGGGTCTCTTGGGATTTGAGGGGTAACATTTTCCTCATTCAGCGTGTTGCTCTGACCCACTATTGAGTGACCCCAAAGCTGCTAGTTTTGAGTGGGGCCCAGACTAAGAGAGGGCTCTGCAATGGGCCCAGGCTGCTGTTCCAGCCACCCCACGCTTTGGGTCATGTGGTTCAGGAGACCCATGGGGCTGGGAGTGTCAGCAGCAGATAGGAATGCTACGGGGTGGTGTTGACAAGCCCCTATGGGTGGATCACAGCTCAGACCTTTGGGATTTTGGAGCAAAGCCCTGACATCTTCTCCAGATAACTGAACTTGTATACAAGCTCTGTGCCCTGTCCTTTGAAGTCAACAGCTTTTGCTTTAATCTCCCAGGCCTCCCTTGAGTTTCCAAAGGCTGGATCAAGAGTTAGTGATTAGGAAACATGAAGATGTAGAAACAAATAGCTGTTGGGCTGGGAAACTGGTAACAATTTAGCTTATAAACCAGCCACACATGTAGCAGAGTCCCCGAAGGCCCAGTTCCCTGAGAGATACAGATAAAGGTCTGACACACATTCCTAAATTGTTTTCACAGGGAGCAGACCCCCGCCAGATGAAAACTGCTGGCTGCAGGTATGTAGACAAACCACAAGATTGGTGATGCTCAAAATTTTGCCTTAATGTCAACCAATCTGAGAATTGTGTATATGCTAATCACGTGCCCTGCAGCACCCCCTCCCTCCCACCGTCTTTAAACTTCATGGCTCTGTACCTTTCTATTCCCACAGCTTCAGAATCAGGCATATTTGTTAAGGGAAGAGCATCGTACGTGTTTGAGGCCAGCCCACGCCTATGAGCTTGGCTTCATTTCTTAAGCTCCACCAGATTAGGGAAGATTTCACTCTATCTTTTGGAAGCTACTTGCCAAGTTTCTGAGCCTCTTATATATATCCCCACGCATTTGGGACTTAAAATTTCCAGTCTATCATATCCACCCGATAAGAATGGCAAAAGCTGAAATGCCTCCCCTTTCTCTCAGTAGCATACTCCTACATGACCTAGAACTAGCAAAAGTTTTCCAGAAAGAAAATGCCTGGCATCACCATCAAATTGCAGAGGGACCCCTCCCTCAGAAATACCAACCCATCCATTACTTGCTGCTTCTTCATCTCTCTGTTATCTTCGAAACTCTTTTTTGTATGTTTGATTCCTCTGCTGCTGCTGCTAAGTCTAGTTGTAGGCAAAACATTGGGCTGCGGTAAACTACAGTATTCTACCCAAAAGCGGTTGAGGGTGATCTTTCTGCTCTACAAATCTGAACACATCATTTTCCTACTTAAATACTTTAATGCTTCTCCATTTCTCTCAAGATAAAATCTAGAATCTTTAAAAGAGTGTATGAGATCTTTGCTAATAAGACCTTTGTTGAATGTGCCCTATCCTCTGATATACCTGGGCTTTCCATTGTTGACTGCTCCTACTGGAAGGTACTCCCTTCATGGTGCTCTCTTTGACTAATTGTTACTTGTTCTTCAGGGCCCAGGTCATCTCCTCCTTCTAGAGGACGACTAGTTAGAACACCCAAGGCTGATTCAGATGCTCCAGCTGAAATTTCTTATTGTCGTTATCTGTTTACTGCTATATCCCTACTAACTTCCGCTCTCCTCTGGTCACTGGGAATGTATCATATTCATGTCAGAGATGTCTCCGAGAGTGGAATTTAGCATATTGGGTTTCAGGAGACAAACTCCCTGGGCTCAAATGTTAGCTCTGCCCCTTGTGAGCTGTATGAGCTTAGACAAGGCTTTGCATCCTAGATTCTTCATTTTAAATGGAAATAGATAAAGCGGTTATCTAGTAGGGTTGAATTGGACAAAATAGAAAGGTAAATGCTGTGAAACAGAGTGTCCTGTGCAATAGCAGATTTTCATACAAAAACAACCATAACAGATAAATATAATGCAAACACACACAAAAGGGGAACACAGGAATTACTGGTCTATGAAGTCTTCCCACACCATCTTTCTTCCATCTTAATTTTCTTTTTTATTGGAGTATAATTGATTTACAGTGTTGTGTTAGTTTCTGCTGTTTAACAAAGTGAATCAGCTATATATATACATAATATCCCCTCTCTCTTGAATCTTCCTCCTACTACCTCCCTAAAAAAAATCCCACCCCTCTAGGCCATCGTAGAGCACTGAGCTGAGCTCCCTGTGCTAGCCAGCAGGCCCTCACTAGCTCTCTATTTTACACATGGTAGCCAGTGTGTATATATGTCAATCCTCATCTCCTAATTCATCCCACCCTCCCCTTCTCCCGCACTGTGTCCATGTGTCCAGTCCCAATGTCTGCGTCTCTATTCCTGCCCTGAAAAAAGGTTCATCTGTACCCTCTCTCTAAGCTCCCACATTTCAGATAGACACAAGTCAGTAGAAAACCCATGAAGCAAAGTTGGGGTCTGTGTAATGTAAGCTCACTCTGACCAGGATTTTATCCCCACCATTCTGCCTAAATTGGTCTTGTCATATCACCTCTCACCTTGGCATTGGTAAATCCAATGGCCGAAGCTCAGTATTCATCTTAGGCAGCCTCAGCAACATCTGACCCAGATCATCACTCCTTCTTTCTCTCTCTAGTTGGCTTTCAGGACACCATATTCTCTGGGCTTTCCTCCAAGGTCATTATTTTCTCCACTATGTGTCTCCTTAGTTAGTTTCTCCTCCCTGTCTCTAATGTTGTATATTCCCAGGACTCTCTGCTAGTTCTTCTCCACTGTTTACACTCAGCCTCATAATGATCTCACTCAATTTCTTTGGTTTAACTAGCATCTAAATGCTAAAGACTCTCAAAAATACCCCAGCACCCAGCCCAAAACTCTCCCTTGAACTCCAGGCTTATTTATCAAATTGCTTACTTGCTCTCTCCACCTGGATCTCAAATATACATCTCTAACTCAACATGTTCAAAACTGAACTGATGTTTCTCCAAACCTCCATCCACAGCCTTCCCCATTTCAGTTGATAACATATCTATCCCTGTAGTAGCCCTGACCCAAATCCATGTAATTTTCTTGGTTCTTATCCATTTCTCACACCAAACAACAAATCTGTTAGCACATCCAGTTGGCTCTATACTTTCGGGTAACTCCAAGAAAGCTATTTTTAAAAATTATTTCCCAGAGGACACACAAAACAACTTCCATTTATATCTGTAAATATATGGCACTTGGTCACACATCCATGTCTAGCTCCAAGGGGGACCAGAAATTGCAGGCCACAGTGTTACCTGAAAACAAATCAGGTTTTTTCACTCTGGAGGAGAACTAGTCCTTGGAGTCAACCCCATCACAGATTCTAAATGACCATGAGCCTCTATAAAATGATATGGAGGCTAATATTATCTAGAAGCTAACATTAAAATCCATTTTCTGAACACTACATATAATCCTATGTCAATATTACTATATATTCAGAACACTATAAGAAGTTTATTTCCTTATGTCAGCCAGCCAAACATCCCACCTGTTTCAGTCTGTTTCAGAATCTATTCTAGCTAGTTTACTAACAGCTTATTGAAAGACTGATCAATGGTTTTTCAACGACTTATGGAATTGCTGGAAAGGTCAAAGAAACATAGGTCTAGATAGACAGATACTCCACAGAATTATGCCACAAAGGGAGAAGCTGGCCCCTATGATCAAGAAGCCAATTGAAAAATGGGAAATCTGTAGGCCCACACCACTATTTCTATAGTCACGAAGCTGCCAAAAAGGAAACAAACACAGTCGATGCCATTAGGGTCATCTTAGAGAAAATAGCAGAAACAGTGGAAATATAGGTGCTGCTTGCTTCCAACTTGAGGACATCTGAGCAACTGACTGGTAAATCTGAATGACATCCAGAATCCTAGCTGAAGAGGGTCTGGAAAGAGGTTGGAGTATCTAAAATGAGAAATCCTACGTAACATATGTGGCTACTGGGAAAGATTGAGGTCAAGAGGAGAAGGGGCTGATAGAGGATGAGATGGTTGGATGGCGTCACCAACTCAATGGACATGAGTTTGAGCAAGTTCCCAGAGATAGTGAAGGACAGGGAAGCCTGGCATGTTGCAGTCCATGGAGTCGCAGAGTCAGACACAACTAAGCGACTGAACAACACCACAACGTAAAAGACATGAGTTGCAAATTTACATCTTTTACAGATGACTCATTTATTTGTCAGAGAAGGCAATGGCAACCCACTCCAGTGTTCTTGCCTGGAGAATTCCAAGGACAGGGGAGCCTGGTGGGCTGCCGTCTATGGGGTTGCACAGAGTCAGACATGACTGAAGTGACTTAGCAGCAGCAGCAGCAGCAGCATTTATTTGTGTCCACAGCTAAAATAAGCAGCATGGATGACTCAAGTCCATAGGTAATTGGGGGGAAGTTTATTTTTACTAGAACTTATAATCTTTTACTTTCTTTGATCATTTTGGTGGGGATGGTATTCAATGAGTGGCAGTGTTTTGAGTTTCATTTTGGCTTCTGTATGTCTCCATTCAGAGTGCACTAATAAGTAGCAAAAGAGCTAAAAGAAAGGTAGCTATCAGGAAAAAAAAAAAAAAAAAACACCTCAGATCACTCATTTAGGAGATCACCAGCCCAGGAAAAACTGAGCATTGGCTGACTATTGCCATACTGTGATCTTTGCATACTCAGTTGCTCAGTCTTATCCAACTCTGTGAACTCTTCGACTGCAACTCGCCAGGCTCTGCTGTCCATAGATTCCCCAGGCAAGAATACTGGAGTGGGTTCCATTTCCTTCTCCAGGGTATATTCCCAGCCCAGAGATCAAACCAAAGTCTCTGATGTCTTCTGCACTAGCAGGTGGGTTCTTTACCACTAGCACCACCTGGGAAACCCAAAAAAAGATACATTTGTAAGCAAAACTGTATATATATATATATATATATATATATACAGTTTAGTTCAGTTCAGTTGCTCAGTGGTGTGCAACTCTTTGGGACCCCATGGACTACAGTATGCCAGGCCTCCCTGTCCATCACCAACTCCCGGAGTTTACTCAAACTCATCTCCATTGAGTCAGTGATGCCATCCAACCACCTCATCCTCTGTTGTCCCCTTCTCCTCCCACCTTCAATCTTTCCCAGCATCAGGGTCTTTTCAAGTGAGTCAGTTCTTCGCATCAGGTGGCCCAAGTATTGGAGTTTCAGTTTCAGCATCATTTCTTCCAATGAACATTCAGGACTGATTTCCTTTAGGATGGACTGGTTGGACCTATTATAATTATCAATTTATTTGATGCACTACTGAATTCATTCATAATTTTAGCAAATTTTATTTTCTCAATCAGTGGCTACTAAAAGTGTAATAACTATAATATGGAAATAAAGACTCTCCATGTTGAAAGGGTCCTTCTGTCCAAAAAATTCAAGTGTCACTTCTGCCCAGCTCTTACTTCTGGTTTTGAGGGTAATGGATTCAGACGCCCACCCAAGGGAACTAAAGGAGATTTTAGAATTACAGCTTCTAATATGAAGATTGCTTAACAATACATAATAGTCATAATTTTCACCAAGGGAAAACATGAGTTATTTCATAACCTAGGCCATGTTATAAAGCAGCAATCCAAATGGGGGATGTGTGTGTATGTTATAGAGGACAATAGCTATGTTTTTGCACAGATTTTTGATGTGATGATATATAATATGATGGAGAAATAACTGGGGCTTATTAATCAATCTTTGACCATCAACCCAACGCTGAGTTGATTAAGCTATTTTTTCCTATAAAATATTCATTTCCAAAAGAAAAAGTACTATTGTTAGAACAAGCCCAAGTTTCAGACAGTTTTTATTTTCCCACACTTATGTGACAAAGAATAATTTAGCTCATCTTTTTCTATGATATTTCTGGTTTATTTCTTAAACAGAAGGATTCCTGTTTCAAGATACTCTATAAATGTCCACTTTTCTTTCAAAAACCTGGGTGACCTCTAATATGATTTCAGTTTCACAGAGGGCAGAGGGAGGGGTGGGCGACAGGAATCACATAAAAGTTATTGGTTCACTGCCAATATAATGAAAACCATGTGTATGGGGAATTCACAGCCATAAATCTCTCAATGCACATAACTTCTAATTAAAACCTCATAACAATCTTTCCCAAATAATGAACACAATTTTTAGACCTAGCTTTATTTCATTATCTCAGAAATAGACATGAGGAGTGTATATCTGGGGATACAGTGCTTGCATACCCTCTCAGAGATGCAGAAGAGAATACCATAGCCACTGTCTCCCAAAAAAAGTGTCAGAAGAGGGAAGTTGTTGGCATTAAAAATAGTATTTACTCTACAGAATTAACATCCTGTGGGTCTCAGCTATCCTATTCTGTTAGGAAGACATTGGACTTAAATAAACTAGTCTCGCCAGAACGTGAACATGTATACTCTAGAATACAGAATTCATCTTATATTGAATAAGAATGATCTGAGTGGGACTTTCCTGGTGGTCCAGTGGTTAAGACCGCCTTCCAATGCAGGGGGTGCAGGTTCAATCCCTGGTCAGGGAGCTGAGATCCTGCATGCCTTGCAACCAAAAACCAAAGCATAAAACAAAAGCAATATTGTAACAAATTCAGTGAATTCTTTAAAAATGGTCCACATCAAAAAAAAAAAAAAGAATGATCTGAGCTATGCCTAGAGCCCAGCTCATTGTATATGTTATTTTGTTGGTCCAGGGTTTGGAGTGTATGCTAAGGAAAGCATGATGCCTTTCTTTGAATAGTCACATTTCATGCAGTCCACTTTGCCTCTTGCCAGCTCCTAGTGGCCAACCCAAATAACATTAACAAATTCCAGGGAGGACAAGTGTTTCTCCAGAGGAAGACAAATAGCATGAAAGGGCCTAAAGGCCTACCACAAACAATCAATAAGGGACTTCCCTGGTGATCCAGTGGTTAAGAATCTGCCTTCCAATGCCGGGTGACATGGGTTTGATCCCTGGATGGAGAACTAAGATTTCCACTTGCAATGGAGCAACCACTGAGCCCGTGCACCACAACCACAGAGAAGCCTTCACGCTGCAACAAAGATCTCGTGTGCCACAACTAACACCTGACACGGCCAAATAAATAAACAAAATTTTTAAAGAGTCAATGATTCCAGCTTAAACCAAATTTCAGAAACATTCCATGAACGATGAAGAAAGTATTTCCTTTCTGTTAGAATCCTAAAGAGAGAACAATCATTTGGCCCTTAAAACGGTATGTTAATTGCCTTCTTCATTGAGAATTGTTTCTTGTCTCGGCTGGACAATATTGATAATGGTAATAAACATGTTTAATCTATTAGTTTAAATGGAGCACTTATCCTGCCCTAAGGAGCCTTCTTTGAACTCCCTTTCCTCCTCCTGAAAAGTCATGGCTAATCAACAAGCATAAATCACTATTAAAATACAGTAAATCTAATGGCTGTATTACTTGCCTCTTAACAGCAAGTTAATTCATCAACTATGCATATACTGTAATGATCCTTGGTAGAAATTATAATGGAGTTTTATGGAAACAAAATAGCATTTTGGTAATATGGTGATAAACTTGCATCACTAGCTCCACTAGAAAACATACACAACTGCCTCTGTGCCAACTCAAATACAGTTTTATTGAATGCACCTGATTTAAAGCCCTCTTTGGTTTTCCTTTTAAATAACTTAATAAGAACCAGTGATAGTCTAGCCAGCTTGTGCATATGTACTGAAAATTCAAAAATCAACTTCAGACCTGCTTATCGATTTATAGAAACTATCAGAAGCAGCATAACATAAATTTAATGTTTTTGTTGTTTTTTTAAAAAAATTCTTTATAAATTAACCTGGCCTTTTGTCGTAAATCATTTTCACAATCTGCTTAGAACATCTAAGAACCCGGCTTATCAAAGATTTCCCAAGACCCTTCATTCAAGCCTGTCCTTTATGTTGAAATAGCTCAAGCCGCTGGCTGCTACAAGGACTCCGGGATTATGACTGAAGGAGGCTACCTCAGAGTGATCGTTCTTCACTGACATCTGCAGCCATTGATGGCGACCGGCGTGGAGGACTGGGCAGCAGGCCATTAGGGCCTGGCCTCTGTGTCATGTCAGCTGCCTGTGAGCATGAGTGCCAGGTGCAGGAGCCCCGCACAAGAGGAGCCTGGAGTCGAGGGTAATGGTCGCAGCGATTACAAACTGATAATTATTCCCTCCCTATTTCATTTCAACTAACTGGTTGCTTCACTGATTATTTTCCCTTTATTACTGAAAATGGTATCCCATGCAGAGGGGCTGATTATATCTTTCTTTCTGGAGAGACTTTGATTTTGAAATGATGTAGCCTGTAGTTTGTGAGATTGTACCTATTTGCCACAAATCTCTAAAAACCACCCTATGGGCTGTTTCACAGTGGAGAGTTGGAGGGTTAATGCAAAATATTGTCCTCTTGATACTCTTTTTTTTAAAAAAACCATAACTCCATATGTGGTCCACTTGATTTTTTTTCTATTCTGTTTGTATTCATTGAGCAAGTTCTCAATTTCTCTTTGTCTAATTCCCCTCATTTTCACAGACATAGACTTAAGAAGTCATATTTTACTTCCATGTACCTACTACAGCATGGCACTGTGCTTGCATTCACAAATGTGGCACAAATTTTATATGATTCAATAAAATAAGCATTTTTATAGTCATGTGCTATATCGCCAAACACTAATTAAAAACAGGATGGAGCTTTTATTTCCCCCATTAGTGATATGAGGGCCAAAGTGTTTTAGCTGAACAATGGTTTTCATTGCTATGCAACACAGTTATTAAAGGCTGAACACAAGAGTTTCAAAGGAATATTGTGTAAGCAATAGGGGCCACTTGGTGATGTTAATCGAAGTGACTATCTGCCAAGATTGAACGCTGTAAAAGAAAGCAGTTTGGAATTGAATGTTTAAAAATTAAATAATTGAAACAATTATAAAATGAACACAATCCTCTCCTACAAGTGAATATAAATCTTTTCATCCAGAATCTCAAAAGCCTGCCAAGTTTTCCCTATTGCAGGAAAATTCCAACTCTTATAGATAACTGCAAACTACATCAGTGACATCTTAAAGAGAGATTTAACATTTCTGGAAATTTTGAAGCCATGAAGGGGAAAAAATTCTTTTCTATTTTTTTGTTCTTCCTTGAAAAGGTGAAAGAATAAAAGAATACTAAAATCATGCAAATAGTCAATCAGATTTTCTAGATTTAAGATAACTCTGCTACCTTATGTATATAGAAATTGGTTTCCTAAAAATACATTTATTATATCAAAATTTAAAATAAACCTTATCAGATGGTATAAAAGTTATTTCTAGAATTCCTTTTTCTTTTTTTGATAGAGGCTCATGCTATCAAACTTTATGGAATCCAACACTTAACTTTTTTTAGAGTAGACCAAGATTGTGAAGGAGAAGGATCAATATTTTTAAAAGGACCTCATTATGTCAAATGGATTCAGAAGGCACTTTTTAAAGAAATGGGTTTGAGGAGGAAAAGAAAAGCAATGCAAACTTCACTGACTATTATTTTTGCTATATGAAATATTATCTAGTACTCTCCGTTGGAATTGCATATTCCACATGACATTATTTTTGAAATCTCATTCTTGCTTGCCATATGGAAATGTTTCCATGTGTGAGACGTTGGTCTCACCATTTTGCTGAGGGAAATAAATAAAACAGAGTTCTGTGGCCAACTGGAATATAAACACCAAGTAACCAACATCAGGTTCAGATCCAGCACTGGTGACCTCTTGGAATTAACTGTCCTTAGCTCTCCAACCTCCTAGGCTCTGTCTCTGTTAAGACTGGCTTATGCCCTGGAGAAGGAAATGGCATCCCACTCCAGGGTTCTTGCCTGGGAAATCACATGGACAGAGGAGTCTGGTGGATTACAGTCCATGGCGTCACAAACAGTCAAACATGATTTGGCAAACTAGCATGCACACACGCATGCATGAATTTTCCATACACCACCAGATTATTAGGAATTCCACTAGGATTTATATGTAACTTGCAAAAACACCTATTATTGAACCTAATACCTTAATTGTGAGTATACTCTCAGACACTGTGTCTCACAAAGTGTCAGGCATGACTTGGAGACTGAACAAACACAAATACAAATATCTACTATAATTCTGATATTCAGGTGTTTTTGTACACCTGTTACTCTAAAGTTGAGAGTTATTACAAAAGTTTCCCAAAGCACTTTTCTTTTTTCTTTTTGAAATTAAAAATGTGGTACATTTGCAAATATCAGGTCACCAGGCCAGAGTAGCAAGTTCCAATTTATTTTAATACATGCTTTTATTATTTTTGCCCTGGTCATTTTCAGCAAACAAAGCAATATGTTTTTTAAATTCTAATATCCATGAACATATGTTTGTCATACCTCTGGCTCTAGATCCAAAATCACAGCCTTTGTAAGTGTGCTGATTTTTGCATCTTCCTTTCGCAGAGCAATATGAGTGTCACCTCTAAGCGGAAATGTTTTGGCTCTGGCAGTCCGGTGTGATTTGCTCTAGTGTTAACATTGATTGCATGCAATATTTAATGAGGCTTCCCTAGTGGCTCGCAGGTCAAAAATCCACCCGCCAGTGCAGGATACATGAGTTTGATCCCTGGGTCAGGAAGATCCACTGGAGAAGGACATGGCAACCCACTCCAGTGTCCTTGCTTGGAGAATCCCATGGACAGAGGAGCCTGACAGAAGAGCGGACACGACTTAATGACTAAACAACAACAGCAGTATTCAGTGACATGAAACCATAGGTTAGTCTGTGAAAGTGGTTTCCTAATATATGCCTTTTGGACATAGTTGTTCTTTTCTCACATTCTTTTACTCCCTTTTTCTCTCATTGGGAACCAAACTCGAGATAATAACATTGAATCTATTCACTTTCTCAAGGGTTGTTTAAAAACAGCACAAACAGCTACCCTAGTGCATCTAAGTGCCTGGCACGAGATTCTGTAACCAGACAAACAGCAGCAAACCAGGCCAGCTGAATCTTGCACTCAACGTCATTTCCTTAGGCTGAGCAATTTTGGCTCCTTCTGCTACCCACAACTCCCTCCTTCATAACTGGACAATTACCCTTAACTACTTTTTGAAAGTAGTATGCGCCATCTGTCATACCACGAGGCTTGATTTTTGCTTCTTGCTATCATCTGGGGAATGCCAGAGGTGGGGGACACCAAACACTGAAAAGCAGGGAAACATTTCAGAGGCTAAGCTTATTTTCCTTTTTTTTTGTTGTTGTTGTGGACATGTTCACTGGTTAAGAATGTTAACAATATAGAAAGAATTCCCAGAAGTTTTTGGTCGAATTTCAGGTATATAGAAGATAAAGATATTCAGTTGTACGAATCGAGTATTCAAAAACAAATACTGTGGTTGTGGATTTGAGTGAGCTGGTCTTTAAAAGGACAGGGTGAAGTGGGAACTCTTCAGTTTAACCTCTCTTAACCTCTTTGCTGTGTGTGACTTACAATTTTCTTAGTCATAATGATGTCACAGTGTATTTTCTCTCTGAACGATCAGACCCGGAAGCATAATTAAACCATACCCACTCCTCTCTCCACCCTGGAAGCACCCATCCAGTACCTCATTTGTGAAAAACAGAATAATAAAATGGTACTTTTCATCTTAACTTGATGTCCTTGTGATTTTTACATTTTCTCTGAGAATTCAATGAGTTCTTCAGATTCCTAAGATTTTTATTTTTCTAAAAAAACTGTAATAATAAGATACAGAACTTGTTTTATAAAATCTTAAATTTTATCTCTATTTTTGGTGGCCAAAAAATTAGAATGAACTTATAACTTGAGACTTTGGTATTGTAGATATCTCTACCACCTTCTGAATATTCAACTTTGCTATAGAAAACAAAATAAACAGGATAAATAAAACTGTTAGAAGGATGAAGCACAGACATTAAGCAAGCAGTTTATGAGACATAGATGAAATTTACAGGGTGTAGTAGTTGTCTATAATGAGTAAGCAGGAAGCTTGAGAGACATGAGCAGCGTACACAAGATTTATTATATGTAAAGTAAGTTAGTAACTTCTAAGATCCTTTCTGACTCCATGGACTGGAGCCCATCAGGCTCCTCTGTCCATGGGATTTTCCAGGCAGGAGTACTGGAGTGGATTGCCATTCTCTTCTCCAGGGGTTCTTCCTGACCCAGGAATCAAACGTGGGTCTTCTGCACTGCAAACAGATTCTTTACCATTTTAGCCACCAGGCATCAGGGAAGCTCCAGACAAATTAAAGGTACATAAAATTAATGGAACGTATTATGGAACAGACAAGAATATTACTTATAGATAGAAAGGAATGGAAAGACTACAGAATAATTATAGATCATGTCACCTCTGTGCTGATAGCCCTGCCATCTATAAGTTGGTCACCTATTGGTAACACCCGTCATGGTCTCATTCTGGCCCTATACGTGCTTTGTTCAAGAAATTCAGGTAAAACCTAGGGTTTCCGAGGCTAACTGGCAAATCACAGCAAGGGCCGGGCATATTTCCCAGCTTCTCTAGGATACAGCAAGTGAGTGTTGACCCTGTTATTGCTGTTCAGTCGCTCAGTCCAACTCTTTGTGACCACATGGACTGCAGCATGACAGGCTTCCCTGTCCTTCACCATCTCCCAGGATGTTTGAGTTGCTGGTCTTCTTCAGAACCACACCATCAGCCAGGAAGACTTATGAGTCTGAGAGAAAAGAGCAGAAAACAGGCAATGGCCCTTCCATCCTGCTTGCATCTTGTTTTGTATTAATCTTCCCTTCTTTTTCTCCTTACTTCTCCTGTGCATTCTTAAATGATTTTAATTTGAGCATAATTTGAGCATTTCAATTTGGCCTGTGAGCTTCTCTGTCCCATGACCATTGAGATAGTCTGAATATGCCTGGTTCATATATTTCAAGGTTTTGTCACACAAGGGTAATTTCCCACGTGACTATAAAACGAAGAACAAATATATTAATCCCTGTATTTATTATAAACCATTTAAAAGGAAAAGTCTTAACTAAGTTCTAGTTTTAAAAATCTAGTTATTCCCTTTCTAAGATAAACAAATTACAAATTTCAAATAGAAAATTTGAAAAGATACACGCACGCCAATGTTCATAGCTGCATTACTTAAAATAACCAAGACATGGAAGCAACCTAAGTGTCCATTGACAGATGAATGAATAAAGACACACACACACACATATATATAGACATACTTCTCAGACATAAAAAAAGTGAAATAATGTCATTTTCAGCAACATGGATGAACCAAAAGATTATCATAACAAGTGAAGTAAGCCACATAGGGAAAAATGAATATCATATGATATTGCTTTTACATGGATTCTTAAAAAATGATACAAATGAACTTATATACAGAGCAGAAATAGACCCGTGGACATAGAAAACAAATTTATGGTTGCCAAAGGGGAAAGAGGGAAAGGATTAATTGGGAGTTCACAATTAACGTATATACACTACTATATATAAAATAGATAACCAGCAAGGACCTACTGTATAGCACAGGGAACTATACTCAATATTTTTTAATAACCTATAAGGAAAAAATATGAAAAGAATACCAGCGTTTGAATGAGAACCACTACAACTGAGTCCAAACAAGCTCCCCCAATACCACCTTTACTAAAAAGTGGTGAAATCCACCCCACCAAGATCAAACATCACTACCCCACCCCTCCTACTCCTCCACCCCCACCCCAGCCAATCTAAAGAAAGAACTAGGACAGAAAAGATTATCATCTGAGTCATCAGCCTTACGGAACTGCAAAGTTCATGAGATGAGATTGTCTTTCCTCAGAGGGAGGCAGAGCACTGAAGGGAATCTCTGATAGAGGCTGAAATGCCTGTAACAGGGATCTGGTTATGCTCCCATCTGGATGCTCAGTAAGCCTTAGAACCTGACCGTTTGTTTGCTTCTCATCTTAGCATTTCAGGAAACAAGAGGCTTGCTGGACAATTCATTGCTGCACGGCAAGAGATGTGTCTGACCTCCCACCTGTTCTTGGGTTTCTGTGCCCTTGAAAGATGGGTCCCATGTCTCCATGGGAGAAGCGCAGGTGATGGAAAAGATGCAGCCCATTAGCAGAGGCCTCCAGCAACAGACGGACCTGACCCAGTTATAGTGGGGCCGGGAATTCCCCCTTCCACTGAAATGGTACTCTGCCATAATGTACGCTAAATCGCTTGTATTGTGTCTGACTCTTTGCGATCCTGTGGACTGTAGCCCACCAGGCTCCTCTGCGCATGAGATTCTCCAGGCAAGAATACTAGAGTGCGTTGCCATGCCCTTCTTCAGGGTGTCTTCCCAACCCAGGGTTCAAACCTCAGTCTCCCACATTGCAGGCCGATTCTTTACCAATACTTCTCAGGGATAGAGTCAGAGGTTAGGAACTGATCTTTAGTCTCAAGAAAATTATAAATTAGAAGGAGTGGGTACCCTCTATCTCTCAAATTATCAGTGAATGACTGAGCTGTCAAATCACTTTTTGATACACCTTTTATAGGACTTACATTTCAAGATACTTTTGAATTTTGCATATATTTCATATCTCTCTCCTACTTTATAATTTTCTTGAGACCAAAGACCAGATTCTAACCTCTGACGGTATCTCTGAGAAGCATGTATTTTTAAATTTAGTTTCATTACTGTAATTTCTACTTCCCTGGTGGCTCAGTGGTGAAGAACTCGCCTACCAATGCAGGAGAGCAGGAGACATGAGTTCGATCCCTGGGTTGGGAAGATTCCCTGGAGTAGGAAACGGCAACCCACTTCAGCAATCTTACCTGGAGAACTGCATAAACAGAGCGGCCTGGTGGGCTACAATCCATGGGGTCGCAAAGAGTCAGACACAACTGAACATGTATGTAGGCACACACTGTAATTTATTTCTGGATCATGCAAAAAATAATTCCATTAGTATATTTATTATATTATCCATTTTAGTGCTTATATTAATATAATCATTGAAATTTAGCATCTTAAGTTAGTTCTTTGAACAGAGCTATTAAAGAATTGCTTCTGAATGAGTATATAAATGAATCAATAAACATATCAAATAGCCAACACACTTGTCTGAATCAACTTCAGCCCTACATTCCAAACCCAGAACCTGAAATTGCAATGACTACTTTTGGTTTTATCTGATAATATTAAAATAAAGTTCAGATAAAATAACACTCTTTCCAAGTGGCAATAAAGTCCCTCTCAAACCTCTCATGTTCCCACATCTCCACCAAGTTACTGCCCTGTCTCTCACCACCCCTGTACTGTTGATTTCTCAAAAAGCATTTTCTACACTTGGATGAAGTGGTGACATCTACTGTGAAGGGAAAAAAACAGAGAAAAAATAAGTTGGAGAGAGAGAGCAGGGTAGGCAGCAGATCATACACTCACTTGGGGAGTGGGTTGTGTGATCTTATTCTCCACTTCTTCACTTATCTTCTCACTACACCCACCAGCGTGGGTCAATCCCCATCCTATCCTCATTTCCACTTGCATTTCTACATAAAGACATCGAACAAATGTTTGCTGAATCATATAAATTAATTGAACATTGGTCCCATTAGCCCTTCTTCTAATAATTCATTATTTTCTTCCTTTTGTTTGTTATTTTCTCCTTCCTTTCCTTCTGTTCTTTTTTCTCCCCTTTCTTCCTCCTTCAACATATACTTATTTGAACACCTATTATGTGTCAGAGTCCATGCTGAGTCTCAAGAGTAATAATTTTTAGCAGATAATTTTCCTTCCCTCTTGAAACTTGCAATACAGAGATTGGTACTGATTACCTAAGCCCATCAATAACATTAATGATGAACAATGCTATTAAATGTCACGGAGCAGAAGCCCACAGTACATCATATTGGATACAGCTAATGTAATCTAACCAGGGTTTGATTTTCCTTTCCTATGTGTTTTTGCTATTTAACTTTTATTTTTCATTTTCTATTGTCTTCTTTTTCTTTTCTCCTCTTTTTTGTTTGACTCAAGCTTATCCTCTACATCATCATTAAGCTTTTGAGATATCAATGGATTTTTATTGTTTTAACATAACTTTTAGTTTCTTTGCAATTCTTTCTTTTTAAATTAATTTTTATTGGAGTATAGTTGCTTTTATTGGAGTATGTTGTGTTAGTTTCTACTGAATCAGGCATACATATACATATATCCACTCTGTTTTGGACTTCCTTTCCCTTCAGGTCACCACGGAGCATTAAGTAGAGTTCCCTATGCTATATAGCATGTTCTCATTAATTATCCATTAACTTTTATCTTTAAGTAGCCCAAATACTGAATAACCAAGCTAAGATCAGTACATTTTCATCACCTTCCCAATATTTAGATGTGTACTGTAAATGAAGATGTGAGAAACACTGGAGCTTGGAAATGAGTTCAAGGGGATTTATATTCTTAAAAGACTGAAACAAGATTAAAAATATTTAAATCATTTCTACCTTAAGGGGGAACAATTTAACAGTACCAGAACATACTGAGTGAGAATACATAGTGAACTAGTGAAGGGAAATTTTAAAACCTGCTTATGTTTTAGTCTCTCTTTTGATTTTCCACCCACCTGTGTGCCACTAGCTACCAAGGAACTTCTGATATTGATGCAAGTTTTTATTGTCTTGATCCGTGGTATATATAGTTCAATTTATGCCCATAATGGACTACTGAATAAATATTAGAACCATAAGGAACCTGTGTTCAAATATAGAACATTAATGAAAACCATAAAAATAATAAAAACTCTGCACAGTCACCCCAATATACTATTCATCAGACTCTTACAATGCATCCATCTAAGCAATTTTTTTTTTACATCAAATTGCCTCTAGTACTTCAGAAGCAGGATTAAAAAGAGTAAATACAGTGATTAATATGTCTAAATTGACTTTACATTTATTGTGATAAAAATGACACATGTGCACAATATATAATTTGTGCTTACAAATACCACACTTGCATATATTAATCTTCTTGAAAATTATATGGGTCTGATGAATAGTATATTGGGGTGATTGTGCAGAGTTTTTTATTATGTCATATGGTTTGTTAACAATTCATTCTTTTTCTTTCATATTTACATTAAATAGCATGGGTCACTCAATAAATGGAGAAATTTTGAAATTTACCTCTTTTTATGAATAGTATTAAATAGTCTATTAAATAAACTTTAAACAAATAATTTTAATAATGTGAAGGTATAATTTTTATATGAATAGTTTCTTTATAAATCACTTCATAAAATGGTAAAATGATTACAAAAATTCGTAAAAGAGGTCTGTGAGATTGTATATTACAGTAGGAATTCATTAATCAACAAAGTTGGGAAACTATTTTTTTTTGGGGGGGGAACTATTTTAATCTACTTTAACTATTTCCTAAAGAATTCAAGAACAACAAAAAAAAAAGAATTCAAGAACACATAGGAGATATATCATTAAGAGAACAGGCACACCTGCTTGGAACATAACCTTTTCCTAATATAGTTTGTTTTATCTTGTATAATATTTTAATACAAGCATATATGTACACCCATACTCAGGCAATCAGTGAAAATGACATTTACAGGTTTTCCCAATTAACTGACTATCAGTTCAGTTCAGTCGCTCAGTCGTCTCCGATTCTTTGCGACCCATGAATTGCAGCACGCCAGGCCTCCCTGTCCATCACCAATTCCCAGAGTTCATTCAGACTCACGTTCAACGAGTCGGTGATGCCATCCAGCCATCTCATCCTCTGTCATCCCCTTCTCCTTCTGCCCCCAGTCCCTCCCAGCGTCAGAATCTTTTCCAATGAGTCAACTCTTCACATGAGGTGGCCAAAGTACTGGAGTTTCAACTTTAGCATATTTCCCTCCAAAGAAATCCCAGGGCTGATTTCCTTCAGAATGGACTGGTTGGATCCCCTTGCAGTCCAAGGGACTCTCAAGAGTCGTCTCCAACACCACACTTCAAAAGCATCAATTCTTCGGCACTCAACTTTCTTCACAGTCCAACTCTCACATGCATACATGATCACTGGAAAAACCATAGCCTTGACTAGACGGACATTTGTTGGCAAAGTAATGTCTCTGCTTTTCAATATGCTACCTAGGTTGGCCATAACTTTTCTTCCAAGGAGTAAGCGTCTTTTGATTTCATGGCTGCAATCACCATCTGCAGTGATTTTGAAGCCCCAAAAAATAAAGTCTGACACTGTTTGCACTGTTTCCCCATCTATCTCCCATGAAGTGATGGGACCAGATGCCATGATCTTCGTTTTCTGAATGTTGAGCTTTAAGACAACTTTTTCACTCTCCTCTTTCACTTTCATCAAGAGGCTTTTGAGTTCCTCTTTACTTTCTTCCATAAGGGTGGTGTCATCTGCATATCTGAGGTTATTGATATTCCTCCCAGCAATCTTGATTCCAGCCTGTGCTTCTTCCAGCCCAGCATTTCTCATGATGTACTCTGCATAGAAGTTATATAAGCAGGGTGACAATATACAGCCGTGACATACTCCTTTTCCTATTTGGAACCAGTCTGTTGTTCCATGTCCACTTCTAACTGTTGCTACCTGAACTGCATACAGGTTTCTCAAGAGGCAGGTCAGGTGGTCTGGTATTCCCATCTCTTTCAGAATTTTCCACAGTTTATTGTGATCCACACAGTCAAAGGCTTTGGCATGGTTAGCAAAGCAGATGTAGATGTTTTTCTGGAACTCTCTTGCTTTTTTGATGGTCCACTGGATGTTGGCAATTTGATCTCTGGTTCCTCTGCCTTTTCTAAAACCAGCTTGAACATCTGGAAGTTCACTGTTCACGTATTGCTGGAGCTTGGCTTGGAGAATTTTGAGCATTACTTTACTAGAGTGTAAGATGAGTGCAATTGTGCCATACTTTGAGCATTCTTTGGCATTGCCTTTCTTTGGGATTGGAATGAAAACTGACCTTTTCCAGTCCTGTGGCCACTGCTGAGTTTTCCAAATTTGCTGGCATATTGAGTGCAGCACTTTCACAGCATCATCTTGTAGGATTTGAAATAGCTCAACTGGAATTTAATCACCTCCACTAGCTTTGTTTGTAGTGATGCTTTCTAAGGTCCACTTGACTTCACATTCCAGGATGTCTGGCTCTAGATGAGTGATCACACCATCATGATTATCTGGGTCATGAAGATCTTTTTTGTATAGTTCTTCTGTGTATTTTTGCCACCTCTTCTTAATATCTCCTGCTTCTGTTAGGTCCATACCATTTCTGTCCTTTATCGAGCCCATCTTTGCATGAAATGTTCTCTTGGTGTCTCTAATTTTCTTGAAGAGATCTCTAGTCTTTCCCATTCTGTTGTTTTCCTCTATTTATTTGCACTGATCACTGAGGAAGGCTTTCTTATCTCTTGCTGTTCTTTGGAACTCTGCATTCAAATGGGTATATCTTTCCTTTTCTCCTTTGCTTTTCACTTCTCTTTTTTCACAGCTATTTGTAAGTCCTCCTCAGACAGACATTTTGCTTTTTTGCATTTCTTTTTCATGGGAATGGTCTTGATCCCTGTCTCTTGTACAATGTCACAAACCTCTGTCCATAGTTCATCGGGCACTCTATCTACCAGATCTAGTCTGCCTATACACATTAGTAAATGAAAATAACTCCTTAGATTTTTAAGGGAGGAAACATCTGGGAAATCTTGAAAACCTTTCAGAAATAACCCATACAATTGATTTATGCTGCATGTATTCAAGCCACCAAGGTCAAGGTCAGCCTCGACTGACATTTAGAATTTCATGTATTTCAAAATGTGTATAATTTTAATTAAGTCCTAGATCACTTTCAAGGAAAGCATGCAAAGAAAATTCTTTCCTTATTACAAAATCTCCGGGATTTAGCGTGGCTCCCTGAAGTCTGTACAAATCGCTTAATCCCTTTTCCTCAGTTTCTGGTTGGGAATTATAGCCTTACCGTATAGAGATGGGATGATCAAATACCTCAACATCTATAATGAGCTTTGAAGTCCAGTAATACAGATGTACTGGTTGGGGGGTAGAGCTATTGTTTCCATTGTGCTTCATTACTTTTCTGACTCAGGCTTTCCATTGATGTGAGCCCACAACAAAGCATTCATGGTGTGTGTGCGTGTGTATGCGTGTGTGTGTGTGTTTCAAACTGTCACATTAGTGGCTGCTTATGTTTACACACAAAACAGCCAGTCATTGGTAAATCAGTGTAAACTATCATTATTTGATATTTTCCAACTTTTCCTTTATTTTTTTAAAAAAAATGGAAAGAAGTTTATTAACATGTATGTCTCTTATATACATGGGAGGTACCAAAAAAAACTCAACAATTCCCTGACAAAGCCCAAGCCATCACCTTAAATACTTTCTTTTCCATTCTTTTAACTCACCTTCAGAGTCATCAGAATTATATTAGCAACACATTTCACAGATCTAATTTTGACCAAAGAAAAACAAAGTGGAGTTTTATAGCTCACTAAATGAATAAGTCACCAAAAAGGGCTAATATTTAAAATATGTACATATGATGAGATCAAATATTGCCAAATCAATGTGACTTCCTGAAATTCCAGTAAAAATGAGAAAAGGAAGACTATTTCATTGACATTCACTAGAAGAAGTAATTTTAATAAAATCAGATGCATTCCTCTTTTCCTTTCTTTGTCAATTTCCATTTCAGAATGATATAAAGGCTTATGTTCCAAAATGAAGCCAAAAAACATCACTCTATTACTACTGATGTTTATAGAATTTTGCCAGACCTTTCATAGAACTCACAATTGTCTTCATAGAACTTCACCAAAAAAATATGTAAGTTTTATAAAATGAATTTATCAGATAAATAAGGACTCATTTGAAATATTAATCTATTTAAAATGACACTTTTCCATTCCTACACATTTACTCTAAAACTTTAAACTAATGATAATTTAAATTATTTTTACTTAGAATATGATCTGTGATTATGAAAAATGATAATACAATGATATAAATCATACTGAATGCATTCTACATTAAAAAATTAATACAGTCACATCAGTGTAATCTTACTGGGAAACTACACATGTATTCAAATGGCATAATTTGAAATAGTTTTTCAGCTCTTGTTTTGTACATAGCAGGTGTTCATTATTTGTTGAAGGCCAAAACATGAACAAATAAATGAGTGAACAAGTGAATGAATTGCCTTTAGAGACTATGTGATATTTTTAATATAAAAATAGTGATAAATAGTAATTCTTTAATAGTAGTTTTAGAAAAGACAAGAAAATGAGAAACACACTCTAGTGAATGATAAGAATTTGGAGAATAAGAATAGGGGAGAAATTACGATTGTTTGCTGAGCACCTACTATGTGCCTACCACATAGTAAAATCACTGGTTTCCAACCCTCATTTTTGCCTATGTCTCCCAATTTTGTTCTTTTTCTCTTTCTTCCTTACTGGCTAAAGCAAAGTCAATTCTTTTCCCAGATCCCACAATAGATTCTCATGAACTTAAGGTAGTTAATGCACATGGATTTACCATAACTGTTACAGGAAGAAGAATGGGTATATCATTTTAGCTATATTAGACTAATAAAAAAGACTTATATACCCTAACGAGAACTTCTTCTCTTCTTCTTTCTTAAAGTGAAAAAAAGGAGGCTTATTTCTCCTGGGCTCCCAGGCACGCTAGTCATGAGGGAAACCATCCTGAGGTCAAAGTAATAAGCAAAGCTGGGAGTTCCCTGGTGGTCCAGTGGCTAAACACTGTGGTCCCAATGCAAGGGACCTGGGTTCAATTCCTGGTTAGGGAACTAGACCTCACATGCCACAACCAAGAGTTCACCTGACTCAACTAAAGATCCTGTGTGCTGCAACTAAGACCTGACACAGCTAAATAAATAAACAAATACATACTTCACAAAAGAATAATAAAATAAAAGTAAAGGTTGGACCAAGAGAACATCAGAGGAGCAGAGTGGAATCCTGACACAGCATAACCGGTGTCTACTAAATTTCTGGAGTTCTTAAAAGATGATGCATTTCCTATTTTAAAACTAGTTTGAATAGGGGTTTTCTCTATTCTAAACAAAAAGTATCCTAATGAAAAGAATAATCATAATAATAATAATGCTAATCATTTATTAAGTGCTCAACATTTTGTCAGATACTATAGCAAAAAATTTAAATTCCTGAAGCTTCAAAACAACCCTGTGAAATATTAATATTAATATATTCTCTGATTCTATTTAATTGTTGAGGAAAGTGAGAATGTAGCATTTATAGAATATTAAATAACTTATTCAAGATCTTTTGCTGTTCAGTAGATGAATTAGAATCAGAATCTGAGATCCTCTAGCCGCAAAACCTATTATTGTTGTTGTTGTTCAGTCCCTAGGTTGTGTCCAATTCTTTGTGACCCCAAGGACTGTAGCACGTCAGCCTCCTCTGTCTTCCACTATCTCCCGGATTTTGCTCAAACTCATGTCTATGGGGTCACACAGAGTTGGACATGACTGAGGCAACTTAGCAGCAGCAGCAGCATGTCCATTAAGTCGATGATGCCATCCAACCATCTCATCCTCTGCTGCTCCTTTCTCTTTTTGCCTTTATCACTGACGCACTCTGTGATCCTGATCAAGACATTTCATCTTTCTGGGCCTCCATTTCTTCACTTGTTAGAAGACTGGTAAGTTCCATTCATAATAAAATTCCAAAATTGTCATGTTCAATGATAGTATGATCTACCTCTTAGACTGTTAGACAGGGAAGGAGCAGGCAGAGAAGACCCGAAGTGCAAAGCCAGAGATTAAAAACTTAAATTCTAAGTCCTACACTGTCCTAATTATGCTTGAACAGATCCATAGAGAGAGAGAGCTTGGGTCCTCCTTGTGCTTTAGTATGAATCCTTAACCTGGGCATTGTTTGATGTGCAAAAGGGGAAAGGGCCCTTCTGCAAAACTATGTCTCAGAGTTCTGAATTTGACAGTGTTAGTGGTTTTAAATAAAACTATCACAACAATTTTCTCATCTATACCTAGAATTTAAGAAACCATTTCTAACTTACAACTGGATACTCAGTTCAGTTCAGTTCAGTCACTCAGTCGTGTCCGACTCTTTGCAACCCTTGAATCACAGCACACCAGGCCTCCCTTTCCATCACCAACTCCCAGAGTTCACCCAAACTCACATCCATTGAGTCGGTGATGCCATCCAGCCATCTCATCCTCTGTCGTCCCCTTCTCCTCCTCCCTTCCCCATTCCCTCCCAGCATCAGTCTTTTCCAACGAGTCAACTCTTCGCATGAGGTGGCCAAAGTATTGGAGTTTCAGCTTCAGCATCAGTCCTTCCAACGAACACCCAGGACTAACCTCCTTTAGGATGGACTGGTTGGATCTCCTTGCAGTCCAAGGGACTCTCAAGAGTCTTCTCCAACACCACACTTCAAAAGCATCAATTCTTCGGCACTCAGCTTTCTTCACAGTCCAACTCTCACATCCATACATGACCACTGGAAAAACCATAACCTTGGCTAGATGGATCTTTGTTGGCAAAGTAATGTCTCTGCTTTTGAATATGCGATCTAGGTTGGTCACAACTTTCTTCTAAGGAGTAAGCGTCTTTTAATTTCATGGCTGCAATCACCATCTGCAGTGATTTTGGAGCCCAAAAAAATAGTCTGACAGTTTCCATTGTTTCCCCATCTAATAAATGAGGTAGTTCTATATTTCACCTAAGAATGAGATCCACACATACATTCAAGTAAAAAAAATTAAGGTGCAGAACAGAGTGTATAGTCTGACCTCATTGCCAAAAAAGATTAATTATATATCATATATACAAATAATTTGAGAAAGTTCAAGCAATTGTCTTTTCAAACATTGTTTCTCACCTTTCTAGAGTCAGACATTTTCACTATATTTTAATGTTTCTTCTGCTGTTTTAGGTATTTTCATTCTTTATAATGTGAATATTTGTATATTTTCTTCTGATCTATCTTGCAGTTCATTTATTCTCCACTCAGTTCAGTTCAGTCACTCAGAAGTGTCAGACTCTTTGTGACCCCATGGACTGCAGCACAGTTCACATATTGTTGAAGTCTGGCTTGGGGAATTTTGAGCATTACTTTGCTAGCCTGTGAGATGAGTGCAATTGTGCAAGTGTGGTGTCATCTACATACCTGAGGTTATTGATATTTCTCCTGGCAATCTTGATTCCAGCTTGTGCTTCAACCAGCCCAGCGTTTCTCATGCTGTACTCTGCAAAGAACTTTAAAAAAGCAGGGTGACAATATACAGCCTTGACGTACTCTTTTCCCTATTTGGAACAAGTCTGTTATTCCATGCCCAGTTCTAACTCTTGCTTCCTGACCTGCATACAGATTTCTCAAGAGGCAGGTCAGGTGGTCTGGTATCTGGTATTTACTTGAAGAATTTTCCACAGTTTCTTGTGCTCCGCACAAAGGCTTTGGCATAGTCAATAAAGCAGAAATAGATGTTTTTCTAGAACTCTTTTTCTTTTTAGATGATGCAGTAGATGTTGGAAATTTAATCTCTGGTTCCTCTGCCTTTTCTAAAACCAACTTGAACATCTGGAAGTTCATGATTCACGTACTGTTGAAGCCTGGCTTGGAGAATTTTGAGCATTACTCTACTAGCATGTGAGATGAGTGCAATTGTGTGATAGTTTGAACATTCTTTGGCATTGCCTTTCTTTGGGATTGGAATGAAAACTGACCTTTTCCAGTCCTGTGGCCACTGCTGAGTTTTCCAAATTTGCTGGCATATTGAGTATAGCACTTTCACAGCATCATCTTGTAGGATTTGAAATAGCTCAAATGGAATTCCATCACCTCCACTAGCTTTGTTCGTAGTGATGCTTTCTAAGACCCACTTGACTTCACATTCCAGGAAGTCTGGCTCTAAGTGAGTGATCACACCATCATGATTATCTGGGTCATGAAGATCCTTTTTGTATAGTTCTTCTGTGCATTCTTGCCACCTCTTTTTAATATCTTCTGCTTCTGTTAGGTCCATACCATTTCTGTCCTTTATTGAGCCCATCTTTGCATGAAATGTTCCCTTGGTGTCTCTAATTTTCTTGAAGAGATCTCTAGTCTTTCCCATTCTGTTGTTTTCTTCTATTTCTTTGCACTGATCACTGAGGAAGGCTTTCTTGTCTCTCCTTGCTGTTCTTTGGAACTCTGCATTCAAATGGGTATATCTTTCCTTTTCTCCTTTGCTTTTCACTTCTCTTCTTTTCACAGCTATTTGTCGCTGGAGTGGCAAGGGGCGGCTGCACGGTGCTGGAGCAGCCGAGAGGAGATACCCCACATCCAAGGTCAGGAGCGGCGGCCAAGAGGAGATACTCCACGTCCAAAGTAAGGAGCAGCAGCTGCACTTTGCTGAAGCAGCCATGAAAAGATATCCTACGTCCAAGGTAGGAGAAACCCCAGTAAGATGGTAGGCGCTGAGAGAGAGCATCAGAGGGCAGACAGACTGAAACCACAATCACAGAAAACTAGCCAATCTGATCACATGGACCACAGACTAGTCTAACTCAGTGAAACTAACCCGTGCCATGTGGGGCCACCCAAGACAGATGGGTCATGGTGGAGAGTTCCGACAGAATGTGGTCCACTGGAGAAGGGAATGGCAAACCACTTGAGTATTCTTGCCTTGAGAACCCCATGAACAGTATGAAAAGGCAAAAAGATAGGACACTGAAAGAGGAACTCCCCAGATCAGTAGGTGCCCAATATGCTACTGGAGATCAGTGGAGAAATTACTCCAGAAAGAATGAAGGCATGGAGACAAAGCAAAAACAACACCCAGTTGTGTATGTGACTGGTGATAGAAGCAAGGTCTGATGCTGTAAAGAGCAATATTACATAGGAACCTGGAATGTTAGGTCCATGAATCACGGCAAATTGGAAGTGGTCAAACAGGAGATGGCAAGAGTGAACGTCAACATTCTAAGAATCAGCAAACTAAAATGGACTGGAATGGGTGAATTTAACTCAAATGACCATTATATCTACTACTGTGGGCAGGAATCCCTTAGAAAAACCTCATAGTCAACAAAAGAGTCCAAAATGCAGTACTTGGATGCAATCTCAGAAACGAAAGAATGATCTCTGTTCATTTCCAAGGCAAACCATTTAGTATCACGGTAATCCAAGTCTATGCCCCGACCAATAATGCTGAATAAGCTGAAGTTTAACAGTTCTATGAAGACCTACAAGACCTTTTAGAACTAACACCCAAAAGAGATGTTATTTTCATTATACGGGACTGGAGTGCAAAAGTAGGACGTCAAGAAACACCTGGAGTAACAGGCAAATTTGGCCTTGGAGTACAAAACAAAGCAGGTCAAATGCTAATCGAGTTTTGACAAGAGAACACACTGGTCATAGCGAACACCCTCTTCCAACAACACAAGAGAAGACTCTACACATGGACATCACCAGATGGCCAACACCAAAATCAGATTGATTATATTCTTTGCAGCCAAAGATGGAGAAGCTCTATGTAATCACCAAAAACTAGACCGGGAGCTGACTGTGGCTCAGATCATGAACTCCTTACTGCCAACTTCAGACTTAAATTGAAGAAAGTGGGGAAAACCACTCACCCATTCAAGTATGATCTAAATCAAATCCCTTATGATTATACAGTGGAAGTGAGAAATAGATTTAAGGGACTAGATCTGACAGGCAGAGTGCCTGATGAACTATTCTCCTTTAGTCTTTGTTTAATCTGCTGTGAAGTCTGCTGATTTAGTTCTTTATTTTTTATTGTATTCCTTACTTCTAGACGTTCTGCTTATTTCTTTCTTATAGCTTTCAAGTCTATGCCAAAGTTTCAATCTCATTATGTAGTTTCTTAAAGATAAACATGAAGTGAAAATAAAGTGTTAGTTGCTTAGTCGTGTCCCGCTCTTTGAGATCCCATGGACTGGAATTTTCCAGGCAAGAATATTGAAGTGGGTAGCCACTTCTTTCTTCGGGGGATCTTCCTGATCCAGGGATTGAACCTGGGTCTTCTGCATTGCAGACAGATTCTTTACTATCTGAGACACCAGGAAAGCCCAAACATAAACATAGATATTTTAAACTTAGTTTCTGATGTGCACATTATCTGGATCTCCTGTGAATCTGTTTCTACTATCTGTTCCTTCTTGTGGATTTTAGTCACATGATCTTCTCTCTTCGTATGCCTTTTTTTAATGCAGGAGATTATAGATGAAAAATTATAGCAATAATATGAGACTCTGGAAAACAGAATCTTCCTGAAATGATAATTTGCTTCAGGTAGACAGGTCTGCTAGAATCACTAGCAATCCCAGATCATCTATCCAATCAAGAATTGAGATGATTCAAGGCTGGGTCTCCCCACTGTAGGGGGCTGTATTAGTTCCATTTATCGTTATTTATGGAACATAGTCATTTTGAATCCTAGTCAGAAGCTTGAGTGGGTTACTTCTCCTTAGTGGAACCTGAAGTCCTCATTTCACCCATCTATCTACTGAAGCATACTTTCAGAATTAATGGCATTTCTAGGGACTAAAGTAGCCTCAAATGCCACGTTCAACTCTTCAGAATCCCTTCTCTCAAGTCTGGACTGCATAAGCCCTCACCATTTTGGTAGTTCTCCAGTGCCTTTACAGAAGATTTTCAAAATTTGTAGCTTCTGTAGCTCTTCAGAATGGGAGAGTTTGTCCAAACTACCTAGTTTGCAACTACCATAAGCAGAAGTCCTATGTATGTTTCTGTAACATATCCCAATCTCCAGGAAGATATACAAGAAACTATAAATGTACTTATCTGTTAAGTGAGGGATAGAAATTTGGGCAAAAAGACTTTTCACTTTTAGCATACATATACATATATATTTTGGGGGATCCAAAATCACTGCAGATGGTGACTGCAGCCATGAAATTAAAAGATGCTTACTCCTTGGAAGAAAAGTTATGGCCAACCTAGATAGCATATTGAAAAGCAGAGACATTACTTTGCCAACAAAGGTCCATCTAGTCAAGGCTGTGGTTTTTCCAGTGGTCATGTATGGATGTGAGAGTTGGACTGTGAAGAAGGCTGAGCCCCAAAGAATTGATGATTTTGAAGTATGATGTTGGAGAAGACTCTCGAGAGTCCCTTGGAGTGCAAGGAGATCCAACCAGTCCATTCTGAAGGAGATCAGCCCTGGGTGTTCTTTGGAAGGAATGATGCTGAAGCTAAGACTCCAATACTTCGGCCACCTCATGTGAAGAGTTGACTCATTGGAAAAGACTCTGATGCTGGGAGGGACTGGAGGCAGGAGGAAAAGGGGATGACAGAGGATGAGATGGCTGGATGGCAACACCGACTCAATGGACGTGAGTTTGAGTGAACGCCGGGAGTTGGTGATGACAGGGAGGCCTGACGTGCTGCGATTCATGGGGTCGCAAAGAGTCGGACACAACTGAGTGACTGAACTGAACTGAACATATATATATACGTATGTATGTATGCATATGTATATATATACATGTACATACAATTGGAATTTCTTTTTCTTAAGAGTATGCATTGCTTTTATTTTCAAAGTCTAGTTCATTAATAAATAAAAGTTTTAAAAGAAAAAACAGAAATCAAATAATAGCAACCTTGTAAGTTATTTAATGTTCAACAAGTAGAATCTTATTGCATACTTAAACTATAGATATAATGTCTGTTAATTTGATGCATGATCCATATTATACAGCTAAAAATACATTTCCATGAAGAAGGGACTACATGAAAAAAATTAGTTGAAGAGGGCAAAAAGTCAACAATTAATCATTGTATTTGAGATCTTAAAGTTCATTACAATTTATGTGATTTATTGCTATTCACAATAAATGTAATGATCATCAATCTGTTAGATAGTTTATATACGAAGTGTGCTTTCTAATCACTAAGTTAACATTTATAAAAGATAACTATCTCAGAGAAAAATACCAAGTATGGAGACTTTCTAAAATTGGCAAGTGAATAGGAAAAAACTGCAGTGCTCCCTATCAATAATTGCATTGTTTGTGCCTCAAATATGTACTCAGGACTCTTTGGTAGTCCTGGTAGGTTTAATTATTCAGTCCTGGTGGCTCAGACAGTAAAGTGTCTGCCTACAGTGCGGGAGACCTGGGTTCAATCCCTGGGTCAGGAAGAGCCTCTGGAGAAGGAAATGGCCACTTCAGTACTCTTGCCTGGAAAATCCCATGGATGGAGGAGCATAGTAGGCTATAGTCCATGGGGTCTCAAAGAGTCAGACATGACTGAAAGACTTCATTTGGCAAAACCAACAAAAATTATGGCTTAAATGGTAAGTGATTATGAAGACCATTGTTCTTTAATTTCCCTCAATTATTGAGACCTGAAACACACCATTGGTCAAGCTCTTGTGTAAGAAATACCTCAGAAGGAAACTATAAAAAAAAAAAAAAAGAAACATACCATTTAAACCTGAGCTAAAGGCACACTTTCATTGTGAGCTATGGTTCACATCCCAATTCAATGAAAGTATAACTTTGCAAATACTTGTCTATTAACAAGCTTGGACTTGAAATTGATTTCAAAATGAAAAAACACAGGAGTATAGAAATGTCTAGTTATGCAGTTGTATGCAGAATGCATCTAAAAAAGATATACGAGCTATTCATATTTTGCTTCCATAAACAGAACTAATTAATTAATTTTTTTTCAAATTTATGAGGGAACAACTATTTCTTTAGAGAAGATTTTAAAAGATTAAAAGTTAACATCAAAAAAAAATCTCTTTCAAATTTCAACTCACTTCCATTCTATTTCTATTACCCCATTTCACTCACTACCTGGAAACCAAGTAAAGCAGCTCACATTCAACCCCATGTAAAGTAGAAAGGAAAGTGAGTGAAACACATACACACACATTCACACATACCTATACTAAACCAAGGAAGAAAATGTAACACTGTAGCTTCATATTTTCAAATAGTAATGAGGATTTATAGCTGACACTTTATAATTTTATAAATCCTTTCCTCTGCTACACATTCCATGTTCGTTTGGGTTTTTTTTTTTCCTCTGTAAAATACATTTCTTGTTCAGAATCCATGTTAAATGATTCACCAAAGCATCTTACTCATTTGGTGTCTTACTCACCAAGACAGGGAATAAGATAAGCAATGATTTTAAAGTCAGAAGTACAGCAAGCACAAAAAACAAGTGCATGTCAAAAATAAGCACTTATTCCATTGAATACAATTCCTCCAAATAGAACAGATCTCACATAATCTATCTTCTGCTAGAATATGATGCCCTACTGGGGGCTTAGCTTGATTATTTGCAATAGACCAAGTGTGCATTAATTAGCAGTAGTTTGATCCACCTTTGTGAGGAGGAATCCAGATTCTTAGGTTTCCAACCCTGCTCCTCCAGTCCCCTTCTTTATATGCCCTTTGACAGCTTTGAAGTGACTGGAAAAGAGGCAACCACCAAAAGGCCAGGGCACAGAAGACCTCAAGTGTTCTTTCATAACTTTTAACCATATCAGTCTTACAAATATCCAAAAATTATTGAATTTTGGATAGTTCACCCAGCTTTGTCTATATGCAATCAGAACTATTCTACTAAAATGATAGCTTTTCACTTAATAAGATAACCTGTAGTTTAGTCTACTTGTACTAACTCAGTTCAGTCACTAAGTTGTGCCCGACTCCACGACGCCATGGTCTGCAGCACGCCAGGCCTGCCTGTGCATCGCCAGCTCCCAGAGTTTACTCAAACTCATGTCCATGGAGTCGGTGATGCCATCCAACCATCTCATCCTCTGTTGTCCCCTTCTCTTCCTGCCTTCAATCTTTCCCCTTATTCTAACATTCACTGTTAAATACATTATTATCTTTATAAACAGGTCTCAAATCTAGACAATTCTGTTTATATAAACAGATTATTTTATGCAGGTCATATGCTACGCCTTCATTCATATTTATTTATCTCTACTTTAGGGTTTCCCTGGTAGCTCAGATAGTAAAGAATCTACCTGCAGTATGGGAGACCCAGGTTCAATCCCTGCGTCAGGAAGATCCCCTGGAGAAGGGAATGGCAATCCACTCCAGTATTCTTGCCTGGAGAACCCCATGGACAGAGGAGCCTGGTGGGCTACAGTCTATGGGGTCACAAAGAGTCCGACATGACTGAGTGACTAACACTCATTTCTACTTCAGCCATTGCATTCTCCTCTTTTCCATCCTAGTATCCTGATCAGATGCCATTCAGCTCATGCCAGAGTTGGGTTGCCTTCTCCTCATCGATATTGATTTGATTTAAGCAATTCAACTATTTCAGTAACATGTTCAGATTGTGTGAAAAACCCCTGTATCTTTTGCAATTACTTTACACGCATGATTTCAGTTTAGATTCACAATACATCTAGGAGGTGAGGTAAGCAGGGAAGGCATTCATTCTTCCTTTCTTACGCTAATTTAAAATTTTAACTTGCTTTCTTAATAGGCAAGTTTTAGAGCAGTTGGGGTTTACAGAAAGATTAAGCAGAGCATCCCCATATCCATGCTGTCCACATACGTGGTGTCCATATTATTAAGGTCTTGCATTAATGTGGTATATGTCTTACAATCAATAAATCAGTGTCAACACCTTGTAATTAAAGTCCATAGTTTACCTTAAGGCTGTCTCCATGTGTTGTTCTGTATAGAACCCATAGAGGTTTCAAAAAATGTATAAAGTGCTTTGTGTCTGTCTGCTCAGGCTGCCATAACAAAATACCATAGACTGTATGGTTAAATTAGAGAAATTTATTTCTCGCAGTCTGGAGGCTGAAAGTCCAAGATCAGGACACCAGCAGATCAATTTCTACTGAGTTTCGCTATGCTTTTGTGTGTGTGTGTGTGTGTGTGTGTGTGTGTGTGTGTGTGTGTGTGTGTGTATGCGCGCACATGCGCACACACTCAGCTCTATCTCTTTGCAAGCTCATGGATGGTAGCCCACCAGGCTCCTCTGCCCAAGGAATTTCCCAGGCAAGAATACTGGAGTGGGTTGCCATTTTCTATTCCGGGAATCTTCCCAACCCAAGAATCAAACCTGTGTCTCATGCATTAGCAGGTGGATTCTTTAACACTGCACCACAAGGGAGGTTCTCTTCCAGGTTGCAAATAGCTACCTTCCTACCATGTCCTCTCATGGTGGAGAGAAAGAAAGAGTTGTCAGGACTCTCGGATGTGTCTTCTTCAGTTCAGTTCAGTTCAGTCGCTCAGTGGTGTCCAACTCTTTGCGACCCATGATTCGCAGCACGCCAGGCCTCCCTGTCCAGCACCAATCCTGGAGTTCACTCAAACTCACATCCATCAAGTTGGTGATGCCATCCAGCCATCTCATCCTCTGTCATCCCCTTTTCCTCCTGTCCCCAATCCCTCCCAGCATCAGAGTCTTTTCCAATGAGTCAGCTCTTCACATGCGGTGGCCAAAGTATTGGAGTTTCAGCTTCAGCATCATTCCTTCCAAAAAACACCCAGGGTTGATCTCTTTCAGAATGGACTGATTGGATCCCCTTGCAGTCCAAGGGACTCTCAAGAGTTTTCTCCAACACCACACTTCAAAAGCATCAATTCTTCGGCGCTCAGCTTTCCTCACAGTCCAACTATCGCATCCATACATGACTACTGGAAAAACCATAGCCTTGACTAGATGGACCTTTGTTGGCAAAGTAATGTCTCTGCTTTTCAATATGCTACCTAGGTTGGTCATAACTTTTCTTCCAAGGACTAGGCATCTTTTAATTTCATGGCTGCAATCACCATCTGCAGTGATTTTGGAGCCCAAAAAGATAAAATCTGACACTGTTTCCACTGTTTCCCCATCTATTTCCCATGAAGTGATGGGACAAGATGTCATGATCTTCGTTTTCTGAATGTTGAGCTTTAAGACAACTTTTTCACTCTCCTCTTTCACTTTCATCAAGAGGCTTTTTAGTTCCTCTTCACTTTCTGCCATAAGGGTGATGTCATCTGCATATCTGAGGTTATTGATATTTCTCCTGGCAATCTTGATTCCAGCTTGTGCTTCTTCCAGCCCAGCGTTTCTCATGATGTACTCTGCATAGAAGTTAAATAAGCAGGGTGACAAAATTCAGCTTTGACGTACTCCTTTTCCTATTTGGAACCAGTCTGTTGTTCCATGTCCACTTCTAACTGTTGCTTCCTGACCTGCATACAGGTTTCTCAAGAGGCAGGTCAGGTGGTCTGGTATTCCCATCTCTTTCAGAATTTTCCACAGTTTATTGTGATCCACACAGTCACAGGCTTGGGCGTAGTCAATAAAGCAGATGTAGATGTTTTTCTGGAACTCTCTTGCTTTTTCGATGATCCAGCAGATGTTGGCAATTTGATTTCTGGTTCCTCTGCCTTTTCTAAAACCAGCTTGAACATCTGGAAGTTCACAGTTCACGTATTGCTGAAGCCTGGCTTGGAGAATTTTGAGCATTACTTTACTAGCATGTAAGATGTCTCTCCTTAGAAGAGCACTAATCCTACCAGATTAGGGCCCCACTTTATAACCCTACTTAACTTTAATTATTTCTTCATATGCTCCATCTCCAAATACAGTCATATTGGGGGGTATGATTTCAACTTTGGAAGGCCAAAATGTATTAGAATTTTTCTCTCCTCTATCCCAGTCTTCATGGTTCACATGGAGCTGGGCCTATGTCCCAGCTTCAGAGGTGAGCACATGCTCAGATGAACACATGTTGGCCAATGAGAATATTCCATTTCTCTAGACATGGTGATTGATTCACAGATTGTCATATGTTCTAAATCACACAAATCAAAAGAAGTGGCTGGAAATGTGGGCAAAGAGGCTTTCTTTTGAGATTGCTAAAATTTTAACACATGAAACCAGAGTTGCTGATGGCCTTTTCTGCCATCACTGGGAAAAGTCTAAGATTAAAACAAGTACACATAACAAAAGAGAAGAAAAAGTGGGAGAAAGAAAGTTTCTACAGCCTGTAATACAGGAAGTCAATATATGAACCTATGGACTTCATAGTTACGAAAAGAAACAAATGTTCTTCCTTTTCATACTAATGTCAGTTTGGATTTGTTTCTATCACTTGCTACTGAAAGAATGCAGGCTAATAAATCTAAGTTGATTTTCATTAAAATTTATAAAACTGGTTTCAAAATTGTATCTGAACTTGACTGTTGAAGATCTTCTGTCGATCCAAAGATATGTAAATTGATATATTTTAGAGAAATTGTCACTAATTATTGAGCCCTACAATTATAACCTATAATGGGAAAAGGCAGATTTTGTAGCAAAAAGAAACAGGAAAAAAGAGATCTTTATAGGCAATATATACTTTAAAATATTTGGATAAATCTTTCTATTTTATTTTCACACTTTTGCTTTGTTTTCGCAAGTTGCAACTGAGAACCCTGAAGCCTAAACAATATAAAGCAAGAAAGGGTAATACACATTCACTATCATTAAATATTACTTATACAATATTGAAAAATTCAAATAAAATGATAGCTCTCAGTTTTCCATTTGCTTTTATGTTTATCAAAATACAAATGGAATCAAGTCATTGTTACATCATATTATATAACTTATGAATTTATATATAGAAATATTTCATGATATCAAAATTGAAATATAATCCTGATAGAGTATTTTGATTTTCAGGATACAAAATTACTTCAACATCATAAATATATAATTTAATGTTATTTGGATAGAGTTATTTCCAACATATGTATGAAATAACTTTAAGATTTAGGAGTAAGGGAGTAAAACTAATGTTTCTTCAAAAATTTCCTTCCAGCCCTAATATGTGACAGCATAAAGCCTGCCCCCTGCAGACTGTGTCATTTGGTCTCCCCCACCCCCCAGAAAAGCCCCCTTACTATGTGGCTGCATTGGTCCAAGGCAGGCTGGCTTTCTCCCCCTTCAGGCTAATTTTCTGGTTTGAACACACATGCTCTGAGGCGTATAAACTGCTTTACTTCCCTTATTAAGACATTGACATAGTGTCCCCAGAGTAGTGAAGAAAGACTTCAAAATTGAAATGAACCACCCTTGGGGTTTAATGTTCTTGTCCTGTAGAGTTTCTTCCTTTTCTTTCTTCTGTTCTTTTCTCCTTTCTTTGTCTTTTAATAGAGACTATAACAGCAGGGACTATACAGACCCTGAAATCTCTGGAAAATGAAATGTTTCCACAGCACTGAGATGCATTCAGGACTAAGACAGAAATTTAGGTGCCTCTATTGTTCTTTTGTAAGAGGAGTTTTAAAACACACACACACACACAGATAAAATAGAAATAACTTCAGGATGATGAGAGAGGCCCATGTTTCTGGATATACTGCTCTCTTATCATTTTCAGGGTGTTTGGTGATAAAAGAAAATGAAAGAAAAAGGGAAATTTTCCTAATCAGCATTCCATCAACCATGTGGATATACCAGAGAACATGAAAATGGTGGGCTTTGTACTCATTACAGTGACTTTTTAAAAGGAAAGACTTGAGAATCAATGACACTGAGTGCCTGTTGCTAAATTCATTGCTGATTTTTACTTGGAACTTTTTTAAATGCACTTTTCTGTATTTCTTCTTAAGTGGCATAGCTTTATCATATATATCTACATATGTTAAAAAACATACATACATATATATGTGTTATGTCTTTCTGTTCATTTCACTCTTTAAATTCAGATTGCTGATGTTTCATTGTTCTAGAAAATCTCACTTGAAAGAAATATAGGGGTTTTAATTTTTAAAAAGCAATGAATTGTTTAATAAATATATAAATTATTCATTTAAAAGATTAAAAAAGAGGAGCTATGCTCTTTATATATGTAATCTTTTTCTTCTTAAAAAGTTCTCTACTTGATATTTGTCAGATGGTAATGGTAGTATACGATTGTTGTAGCCAACTAAAATAATATAATAAATATGTTGCTGTTGTTTGGTTGCTAAGTCCTTTCTGACTTATTGTGACTCTATGGACTGTAGCCTGCCAGGCTCCTCTGTCCACAGGATTTCCCAAGCAAGAATACTGGAGTGGGATGCCATTTCCTTCTCCAGGGGATCTTCCTGACCCAGGGATCAAACCCACATGTCCTACATTGGTAGGCAGATCCTTTACCACTGAGCCACTTGGAAAGCCCAATAAATATGCAGGCACGCAAAAACAATCATTTCCTGTACACTCCCTTTCCCCACCTCATCTACCTACCACCATCTTATCCCACTGACTTAACCAATATAACACCCTGGACATATCCATTCATGCTGCTAAATTCATTTATTTTATATGAGTATGTTTACAGAGGTTTGGGGTGATGCTTTTAATGAAAAATAATTATATATCTTTTGTGAATTGGTCTTTTCATTTTTTGAAAATACATCATAGAAATTCATATGAGGTTTTAGTTATACATTTTTTAACTTTTGTTATACAAAGTTAAAACATACACAGAAGCAGACAGATTAGTATAATGAATACCCATGGACTAATCTCCCAGTTTAAACAATAAGCAAATTAGGTTTAATATTTTTTTATCTCACTTTCCTTACTCTATAATTTTGGATCAAATTAAACATAATATAGATTCATCCATAAATGTCTAAGGTGGGGATTTCCCTAATGGTTCAGTGGTTAAGAATCTGTCTGTCAACACAGGGGACACAGGTTCGATTCCTGATCCAAGAAGATCCCACATGTGTCAGGGCAACTTAGCCTGTGCACCACTACTACTGAGCCCGTGTGCTACAACAAAGCACAACCAAAAATAAAAAATAAATAATATAAATTTAAAATTTGTTAATGTCTAAGATGTGTCTCTAAATAATGAAAAATTTTGAACATGAACATAATAATTCTAAACAATCTCAAAAATTAATATTCAATCATTATCCAAATTTCCACTCTTTTCACATTAATTCAATCCTGTTCTCATTTATTAATTTCTTTCTTTGAATTAGGATCCAAATAAGATCCAAATATTGCAATACATCAATACATCCTTTGTTATTGCTGCTGTTCAGTCACTAAGTCATGTGTGACTTTTTGTGACCCCACGGACTAAAACACACCAGGCTCTTCTGTCCTCCACTATCTCCCTTACATCTCTCTTAATTTATAGCTTCCCTGCTCTCTTCCTTCCCCTCTCTCTGTCTCTGTAACTTATCTTTGGGGTGGGGGTGGGGTGGGCAGGGGGGAAGGCAGATTGTTGGTTACAGAGTTCCTTACAATCCCACAATCTGAATTTTTGGCTAGGATGCTTCATAAGTAGGGTTGTATATTTCCCTCAAAGGCAGACATCTGGTGTTCTCTTTTTGTGATATTAATAGCCATTAATAGTCAAGGCTGTATATTGTCACCCTGCTTATATAACTTCTATGCAGAGTACATCATGAGAAACGCTGGGCTGGAAGAAACACAAGCTGGAATCAAGATTGTCTGGAGAAATATCAATAACCTCAGATATGCAGATGACACCACCCTTATGGCAGAAAGTGAAGAGGAACTCAAAAGCCTCTTGATGAAAGTGAAAGAGGAGAGCAAAAAAGTTGGCTTAAAGCTCAACATTCAGAAAACGAAGATCATGTCATCTGGTACCATGACTTCATGGCAAATAGATGGGGAAACAGTGGAAACAGTGTCAGACTTTATTTTTTGGGGCTCCCAAATCACTACAGATGGTGACTGCAGCCATGAAATTAAAAGACACTGACTCCTTGGAAGAAAAGTTATGACCAACCTAGATAACATATTGAAAAGCAGAGACATTACTTTGCCAACAAAGGTCCGTCTAGTCAAGGCTATGGTTTTTCCAGTAGTCATGTATGGATGTGAGAGTTGGACTGTGAAGAAAGCTGAGTGTTGAAAGAATGATTTTGAACTGTGGTGTTGGAGAAGACTGTTCAGAGTCCCATGGACTTCAACGAGATCCAACCAGTCCATCCTAAAGGAGATCAGTCCTAGGTGTTCTTTGGAAGGACTGATGCTAAAGCTGAAACTCCACCTCATGGGAAGAGTTGACTCATTGGAAAAGACTCTGATGCTGGGAGGAATTGGGGGCAGGAGGAGAAGGGGACGACAGAGGATAAGATGGCTGGATGGCATCACCAACTCAATGGACGTGAGTTTGACTGAACTCCGTGAGTTGGTGATGGACAGGGAGGCATAGCGTGCTGCGATTCATGGGGTCGCAAAGAGTCGGACACGACTGAGCAACTGAAATGAAATGAATGTTGTATACCTTAAGCTTACACAAAGTTACATGTTAATTATATCTCAAGAAAGCATTAAAAAAAAAAGGAAAATTTGAAAGATACAAAGCAAACAAACATCTTCAGCATAATTGTTGGTGTTATTTGCAGTAGAAATAAAACTGCTCATCACTAGCCTTGTTTTTGTTTTCCTTTTGGGGCCCATTTCTAACCTCAGAGCTGCAACTTAACTATGAACATAGGTAAGATACTTTATTAACTTTCTGTCTCAGTTTCTTCATTTATAAATTAGAAATAATATTAGCACTTCTCTCATCAAGTGTTTTAAGGATTACATAAGTTAGCAAATGAGCAGAGGAGCCTGGTGGGTTGTAGTCCATGGGGCTGCATAAAGAGTCAGACATGACTTAACTAAACAACAAAGTTGTCAAATGTGCTGTTCTTAGAAGAGTATAGAATGCACAATAAATATTAACTACATGTTAAATATTAAATAAATATTCAGTTCACTTGAATCGCAGCATGCCAGGCCTCCCTGTCCATCAACAACTTCCAGAGTTCACTCAAACTCCAATCATCGAGTCGGTGATGCCATCCAGCCATCTCATCCTCTGTCGTCCCCTTCTCCTCCTGCTCCCAATCCCTCCCAGCATCAGGGTTTTTCGAATGAGTCACCTCTTCGCATGAGGTGGCCAAAGTATTGGAGTTTCAGCTTTAGCATCAGTCCTTCCAAAGAACACCCAGGACTGATCTCCTTTAGAATGAACTGGCTGGATCTGCTTGCAGTCCATGGGACTCTCAAGAGTCTTCTCCAACACCACACTTCAAAAGCATCAATTCTTCGGCACTCAGCTTTCTTCACAGTCCAACTCTCACATCCATACATGACTACTGGAAAAACCATAGCCTTGACTAGACGGACCTTTGTTGGCAAAGTAATGTCTCTGCTTTTCAACATGCTGTCTAGGTTGGTCATAAATTTTCTTCCAAGGAGTCAGTGTCTTTTAATTTCATGGCTGCAATCACCACCTGCAGTGATTTTGGAGCCCCCAAAAATAAAGTCTGACACTGGTTCCAATGCTTCCCCATCTATTTCCCATGAAGTCATGGGACCAGATGCCATGATCTTCGTTTTCTGAATGTTGAGCTTTAAGCCAACTTTTTCACTATCCTCTTTCACTTTCATCAAGAGGCTTTTAGCTCCTCTTTACTTTCTGCCAATAGGGTGGTGTCAATGGATATCTGAGGTTATCGGTATTTCTGCCGGCAATCTTGATTCCAGCTTGTGTTTCTTCCAGTCCAGTGTTTCTCATGATGTATTCTGCATAGAAGTTAAATAAGCAGGGTGACAATATCCAGCCTTGACATACTCCTTTTCCTATTTGGAACCCGTCTGTTGTTCCATGTCCAGTTCTAAGTGTTGCTTCCTGACCTGCATACAGGTTTCTCTAGAGGCAGGTCAGGTGGTCTGGTATTCCCATCTCTCTCAGAATTTTCCATAGGTTCTTGTGATCCACACAGTCAAAGGCTTTGGCATAGTCAATAAAGCAGAAATAGATGTTTTTCTGGAACTCTCTTGCTTTTTCAATGATCCAGCAGATGTTGGCAATTTGATCTCTGGTTCCTCTGCCTTTTCTAAAACCAGCTTGAACATCAGAGAGTTCACTGTTCACGTATTGCTGAAGCCTGGCTTGGAGAATTTTGAGCATTACTTTACTAGCGTGTGAGATGAGTGCAATTGTGCAGTAGTTTGAACATTCTTTGGCATTGCCTTTCTTTGGATTGGAATGAAAACTGACCTTTTCCAGTCCTGTGGCCACTGCTGAGTTTTCCACATTTGCTGGCATATTGAGTGCAGCACTTTCACAGCATCATCTTGTAGGATTTGAAATAGCTCAACTGGAATTCCATCACCTCCACTAGCTTTGTTCATAGTGATGCTTTCTAAGGCCCACTTAACTTCACATTCCAGGAAGTCTGGCTCTAGATGAGTGATCACACCATCGTGATTATCCAGGTTGTGAAGATCTTTTTTGTACAGTTCTTCTGTGTATTCTTGCTGCCTCTTCTTAATATCTTCTGCTTCTGTTAGGTCCATACCATTTCTGTCCTTTATCGAGCCCATCTTTGCATGAAATGTTCCCTTGGTATCTCTAATTTTCTTGAAGAGATCTCTAGTCTTTCCCATTCTGTTGTTTTCCTCTATTTCTTTGCATTGATTGCTGATGAAGGTTTTCTTATCTCTTCCTGCTATTCTTTGGAACTCTGCATTCAGATGCTTGTATCTTTCCTTTTCTCCTTGGCTTTTCGCTTCTCTTCTTTTCACAGCTATTTGTAAGGCATCCCCAGACAGCCATTTTGCTTTTTTGCATTTGTTTTCCATGGGGATGGTCTTGATCCCTGTCTTCTGTACAATGTCACGAACCTCATTCCATAGTTTATCAGGTACTCTATCTATCAGGTCTAGTCCCTTAAATCTATTTCTCACTTCCACTGTATAATCATAAGGGATTTGATTTAGGTCATACCTGAATGGTCTGGCGGTTTCCCCTACTTTCTTCAATTTAAGTCTGAATTTGGTAATAAGGAGTTCATGATCTGAGCCACAGTCAGCTCCTGGTCTTGTTTTTGTTGACTATATAGAGCTTCTCCATCTTTGGCTGCAAAGAATATAATCAATCTGATTTCGGTGTTGACCATCTGGTGATGTCCATGTGTAGAGTCTTCTCTTGTGTTGTTGGAAGAGGGTGTTTGCTATGAACCAGTGCATTTTCTTGGCAAAACACTATTAGTCTTTGCCCTGCTTCATTCCTCATTCCAAGGCCAAATTTGCCTGTTACTCCAGGTGTTTCTTGACTTCCTACTTTTGCATTCCAGTCCCCTATAATGAAAAGAACATCTTTTTTGGGTGTTAGATCTAAAAGGTCTTGTAGGTCTTCATAGAACCATTCACCTTCAGCTTCTTCTGCGTTACTGGCTGGGGCATAGACTTGGATTACCGTAATATTGAATGGTTTGCCTTGGAAACGAACAGAGATCATTCTGTTGTTTTTGAGATTGCATCCAAATACTGCATTTTGGACTCTTTTGTTGACCATGATGGTTACTCCATTTCTTCTGAGGGATTCCTGCCCGCAGTAGTATACAATGGTCATCTAAGTTAAATTCACCCATTCTAGTCCATTGTAGTTCGCTGATTCCTAGAATGTCAACGTTCACTCTTGCCATCTCTTGTTTGACCACTTCCAATTTGCCTTGATTCATGGACCTGACATTCCAGGTTCCTATGCAATATTGCTCTTTACAGCATCAGACCTTGCTTCTATCACCGGTCACATACACAGCTGGGTATTGTTTTTGCTTTGGCTCCATCCCTTCACTCTTTCTGGAGTTATTTCTCCACTGATCTCCAGTAGCATATTGGGCACCTACTGACCTGGGGAGTTCCTCTTTCAGTATCCTTATCATTTTGCCTTTTCATACTGTTCATGGGGTTCTCAAGGCAAGAATATTCAAGTGGTTTGCCATTCCCTTCTCCAGTGGACCACATTCTGTCAGACCTCTCCACCATGACCCGCCTGTCTTGGGTTGCCCTGTAGGCATGGCTTAGTTTCTATAAGTTAGACAAGGCTGTAGTCCTAGTGTGATTATATTGACTAGTTTTCTGTGAGTATGGTTTCAGTGTGTCTGCCCTCTGATGCCCTCTTGCAACACCTACCATCCTACTTGGGTTTCTCTTACCTTGGACGTGGGGTATCTCTTCATGGCTGCTCCAGTAAAGCACAGCCACTGCTCCTTACCTTGGATGAGGGGTATCTCCTCACCATCGCCCTTCCTGACCTTCTTCGTGGGATAGCTCTTCTAGGCCCTCCGGCACCCGCGCAGCCACCGCTCCTTGGATGTGGCGTGGCTCCTCCCGGCTGCCGCACCTGACCTTGGATGTGGGATAACTTCTCTTGGCTGCCGCCCTTCGGGCATGGGGTCCTCCTGGTTTCTGCCCCTGACCTCAGATGTGGCGTAGCTCCTCTCCGCCGTGCTCAGCGCGCAGGTTGCAGCCGCCTGCAAATTTGTGCAGGGATTTTTGTCATGGAATGGTATCAGGTACTTTCAAATATACTTTGATACCAAAACCAGATAAGGATATTACAAAAAAAAATAGAAATTATAGGTCAATATCCCTAATAAACATAAATGCAAAAATCTTCAACAACAAATATTAACATTCTGAAGTCAATAGTTACCATGTCATAAAATACATCACCAGCATTTATGTATAATATCTTATAACTGGAAGTTTGTTTCTTTTGACCACCTTCACCCATTTTTCCCACTCCCAGCCCTCACCTCTAGCAACATCCTTTTTGTTCTTTGCATCTGTGAGTTCAGTTTTTTTAGGATCCACATATAAGTGACATCATGCAATATTTGTCTTTCTCAGATAATATTGTATTCTACAATTGAAATTTGCTAATAAAACCCAAGTGTTATTATCAAGAAAAAAGAAGTAAATATTTAGTTAATGGATGTATGAATTAACTCAGTGGCAAGAATCCGTTCACAACATAAACATATATCAAATCATCATTTCATATGCATTATTAGAAATTTATTTGTCAATTATGTATCAGTAAAGGAGAAAAATGCATTTCTGTGGGCAGCAAACAAAAAATTGCAATGGAGCAATTCCTTCAAACTTTGAAAAAAAAGTACTTCCTACCCCAAACTTCGAACCCATCCAAACTACAGATCAAATGAGAGAGCTAATAAAGACACTTTCAGACAAAGTCTCAAAAATCTTACCTTCCTTGAACCATTTTCCTGAAGACTGCTGAAAAATACATTCCTGAAAACTGAGGTCATAAACAAGAAAGAGCAGCAAATAGAATTCAGGAAACAGGAGATCCCACTCTGAAGAGAGATGAGGAATGGCGAAAGGATCAAGAGGGAGACCCACGATGGCGGCTCTGACCTCGCCACAAGCCAAGGAGGATTGAAATTTGAAATGTTAGTCAGAATTAACTTTTTTTTACAACTATATAAAACAATAGAATAGCTTGTGCGTCAATTTTTTTAAAAAAAATAGAGGCAATTATCTTCAAAGAAAACAAAGCATGCTGATAAATAAAGTAAGAATTACTCAGTACAGGGCTCTGCTGGGGTAGCATCTACATTTACGTTGTCATGATAATATAAAGTGTTTGTCTCCGGGAAGAGGAATCTAGGGTAAGACAGAGAGTTGGTATGTTTCATAATATAATTTGTACAACCCTCAAGCTCTTTCTCCGGAGAAGGCAATGGCAACCCACTCCAATACTCTTGCCTGGAAAATCCCATGGACGGAGGAGCCTGGTAGGCTGCAGTCCATGGGGTCGCTAAGAGTCAGACACGACTGAGCGACTTCACTTTCACTTTTCACTTTCATGCATTGGAGAAGGAAATGGCAATCCACTCCAGTGTTCTTGCCTGGAGAATTCCAGGGATGGGGGAGCTTTGTGGGCTGCCGTCCATGGGGTCACACAGAGTCGGATACCACTGAAGCAATTTAGCAGCAGCAGCAGCAGCAGCAAGGGTCTTTCAACTACAGGTATACACAATGGTGCTGAAAGTAAAAGAAACTAAAAATCAATTTTATGAAAATAAGATTACATTTTAAAATTGTGAATTCCTAAATGAGCATGGACATCTCTTCAAAGCTTATTTCCAAATTTTATTTCATTATCAAATCCTTTTATTATTCATGAAGTCTTTTCTTTCATAAAAGAGAAATTAGAATTAGTAGAATTCATCCACTTATTTATTCAGTCAATATCTATTAAGGCATCTCTGTCTTAAAGGACCTCACAATTCCTCAAGGGAACGTTAATCCAAAAATTCTTGGCTGCTGTAGAAAAATTGCATAAACAGAGCTATCAGAGGATAGGAATAGATCTGCCTAGAAGTGTCTCAGAAAGCTTCCCAGAGGTATTTTAGCTAGGTCTGAAAGGGGAGATTGTGTAGGGTTTTGATTTATTTTGCCAGTTTTCTAAAAAATTCAATATGGTGAGTGTGCTTTCCAGGTGACTCAGTGGTGAAGAATCCACCTGCCAATGCAGGAGCCACAGGGGACACGAGTTCAGACCTTGGTTGGGAAGATACTCTGGAAGAGGAAATGCAAAAAACTCTGGTACTCTTGCCTGGGAAATCCCACAGACAGAGGAGCCTGGTGGCCTACTGTCCATGGGGTTGCAAAGAGTTGGACACAACTGAGTACTTATGCACGTGTACTTGCAACACTAAATAAAAAGGCAGAAATCAAAATTATGTATATGACTGAACAACAGCAACAATTCTAAGATAATACCTCCTAATATCATAGCATCTGAGAATCACAACTTTATATGAGAAATGGAGAGCCTAGTAAAGTTAAATAGCTTGCTCAACAATTGCTGAAGACCAAGCAGGACCCAGGGCCTTATAGTTCTCAGGACAATGCCTTTTGCATCAACTGTGTCATGTTAGCATCCAGGGACTCTATTAAAACAAAAGTTTAGAATTGACTTTGTTGTTCAGTCACTCAGTCATATTTGACTCTCTGCAACCCCATGGACCGCAGCACACCAGGCTTCCCTGTCCACCATCTCCTGGAGTTTGCTCAAACTCATGTCCATTGAATTGATGATGCCATCCAACCATTTCCTCCCCTGTTGTCCCCTTCTCCTCCTGCCTTCTATCTTTCCCAACATCAGGGTCTTTTCAATGAGAATTGACTAGGATTGTCTTCATTTTACTGAGAAAAGACATCTATTCTCTCTGTTAATCAAAGATAATACTCTTGGAGGGTTGACTGTCCACTACATACCAAGCTAAGTGCTTTTTGAGCTACCACATTTAATTTGAAAAGCAACCCATTTTACAAATGAGGGAATTAAACTTAAAGATAAGAATTTACACAATGTAATAGAAATGAGAAGAAGGTTGAAGCCAGGAGCATCTCACCCTATAAGACTCAATTCTGAAGCGTTCTGCTCTACTGATACAAATAGGGAAAACTTACTCTGTCTTATTTCCGGGTCCTCCTACTCCCAACTGCTGTTTTCATAGGTTATGAGTTTTAAACAATCACGGATGGAACATTTGTGAAATGGGAATGTCTTATCTGTACATTTATAGTTGCACTTAAGCAAAAATATGAAATCATTTCACTTCTAAATAAAGTCATATATATGCTTCTCCAAAGCTTCTCCAAAATTATCAACAGACTTGAAATGTTCATCATCTAAAGCCAGAGAGGCAAATGCAAACTTTAATTAATTGTTAGGGGCTCCTGGAATACTGCATTCAACATTCCACAGACTACTGTAAAGCCTTGACAAGATTCATAAGAAGACAGCAGCAATCTATCTATGAACTTCTAATGGTATAGGAACAGGGCATGAAAGATATGTTTTTTCCCTTTCCTGAGTGTTTAAAAAATTCTCACATCAAATTAAAGATAATAGAATGTGTTTCTATGTGTTCTTTCTAAATGTTTTTTCCATAGGTGTGACCACTTGTTTGTTTTATTTTTACTTTAAAAAATAAGATTCTATTAGTGTTTTATTTAAGGGATGTTGTATTTCAATAAAGAACAAGAGTAAATAAACACTATTATAACAGCAGATATTATATTAAATTAAAATGCCTTCAATAGAATAGTTGGAACCTCTATGGTGATAAGGGTAACAATAACCACTTTAGACAAAGATCGTTGAGGGCAAGTTTGATGGCCAAAAAAAGTGTAAGAACTAGTATAGTGACCATATTTTCTAAACCTAAATTAGAACATACAATTCCAAAATGATGTTTTAAATAAATGACTGTATTTAATAGTGTAGAGATATTTTGCAGAGATTTTAAAAGTAAACAGCATTTAAGGAGGTTTTAAATATAAATCACCTTTATATTTAAAGTGATATTTAAAAGATATACAAATACATTCTATTTGGGAATGATTTTGGAAAATGCCAGACTGTTGATTTATATAGCAGAAAAAGATTTTGGAGCTGCTGCTCCCTGATTGCTCCAAAGAAAAGTCCTTCCACCTTGCCAGACCCATCATCTCCTGAATCCTTCACCTTCTTTAGCTTCTGGCTGATATCCATAAGTAGGAGATCAGCTGTTCTGGTCAGCTAGAAACATACATTTCTCTCCAGGATGAGCTGATAGACTTAAGAGCAAACTGAGTCAGGTTCTAAGGGTTTGGTTTCTAGAGATAGATACAAGGATGTTACTTCCTATATTAGCTGTAATCTCAGGATCATTCCCCATCAAAATGGGAGGTTCTTACCCTTTCATATGCTTGAAATTCCCCCTACTAATCACTCTTTCGGAGGAGGCAATAGCACCCCCACTCCAGTACTCTTGCCTGGAAAATCCCATGGATGGAGGAGCCTGGTAGGCTGCAGTCCAAGCTAAGGGTCGGACACGACTGAGCGACTTCCCTTTCACTTTCCACTTTCATGCATTGGAGAAGGAAATGGCAACCCACTCCAGTGTTCTTGCCTGAAGAATCCCAGGAACGGGGGAGCCTGGTGGGCTGCCATCTATGGGGTTGCACAGAGTCGGATACGACTGAAGTGACTTAGCAGCAGCAATCACTCTTTAGGGGTGGCTGCATTTTAACTTTGGTTTTCATTTTCATTTTCCCTGCTGACCAGGCAATCTGTTATTTTCATGAGTGGTCTAGGAATTCTCCAGTAGAGTATGAATTCCTCCAAATCCCAGCTCTATTATCCTTGCTCATGACCTTTAGCCCCAGTCTAAGACTTTTTCTGTCGTCTTCCACGTTTAGCTTCAAGACACTTAGCCAAACCCAACAGGACAAAGTCCTTTAACTTTGGCATCGTTTTTTGGACTTCCCCTGGATGATCATTTTTCTCTTTTTTCCCACAATAAATATAAAATCTGGGTGCTAGTACATTAACAGCTGAACCTCAAGATAAACCAACTGCCCTTCTTTAATGCCCATGCATAATTCTTTCAGTTTATCATATTTTCCTGCATCTTCCTACCCTGTTAGATATTTGTGCTTAAAGGTTAAATCAAGCTTTTCCACTCCTGGATTTCTCTCCTCCTCTTCTTTGTTCCTATGTTGAAATCTTAATGGTAGATTTGTGACGTCACTCTCAATTCTTTTCAGATGGTTTCTCAAGCTGATCAAAAACAAGGTGAAGCCAATATATGTTAGTAAAAAAGTAGATCTTCAAACAAGGAGATGGTTTAGAAAAAAAGTATAATAACAACACTGAGGATACAAAACAACTATAGGTAAATTGCCTTTTCTCTGTATCTTAAAGTCTTTGATCAATTGTGCCAGTGTATGAACATTTGAACTCTAAAGAGGCTAGGCAGCTTTCTAAACCCAAACATCAAAAGCTTTGCTTTTGTTAGAAAAATTTAAATCCATGATACTTTGAAAGGATCTGAAATTCTCTAAAATGAGGTCTAATAATAACCTTTACAAGCTGAAAGGAAAAGAACAGTAGGTTATGTGGCTTCTTGCTACCATTTTCTCTGGTACATTAGTTGTCCAAAGATGGCATTTTGGCTTGTACCAAATAAAAGGGCAAAGGTTACCAAATGCAAGCCTGGGGAAGCCAGAAGAGAGAACAGCTATTACAATGGAGGGGGAAATCCAAGCTGTCAACTCTGAATGGTTAGAAATAGTATGTGTGAAATTGACAAGCAGCAACAGCATGGCACCTTAAGAAGAGCCAGGAAATGAATTCTGCCCACGTTCCTATTTACTACATTAGAACTGCAGTTCTGTGGAGGCTTATTCGAAATTTGTAGAGATAAATGCCTGGGTCTTTGATAACTTCAGTAATATCTGGTTGTTTGTTTAGAAAGAAATGCAAACAAATAAAATATCAGGGTGAGAAAAAATGATACAGAAGAAAACAAAAAAAAGAAAAAAATCAGCCATCATTCAGCTTCTCAAAATGCCCTGTTAACAACTGAGCCTATTTCCATCCTCTTACACACATTGTTTTACAAGGCTGAAACTGACTTGTATACATAATTTTGATTTCTACCTTTTAATTTAATTTCATATTCTATTTTTCCATGTCATGGAAATGTCTTCATAACCACTGTTGTTAATGTTTGTAGAATTTTCTGTTGTATGAAATCAGTCTTTAATTTACTTAACTATGTTTAATTCAACAGCCCTTTCTCCATTTCTTTGTCATATTCCAATATATTTTTCACTGGGCAACTAAGAGTGAGCATTTAAATACTCAGAGTTGAGCTTCTTACTCTCCTTTATAAATTGCACAACTTATCATTGCTCATAGAAAATATCACTATCCTTAGCAGGCTTTGAGGGGTTTTTAAGTCCTTGCTTCTGCATCACTATCACCTGGGAACTTTGAAATGCAGAATTTCCAAATCTTCCCAGAATTACTAAATCAGAATCTGCGCTTTTACAAGATCCCAAGTGATAGCTGAGCACATTAGGATTGAGAAGGGTTGGTCTTCATGGTCTGACTCCTTTCACTGCACTAGCCTCACTGAGGACCGGCTTCCTCAGGGCTCCCAGTGATCCATCAGCAGAGACGTACCCTCAGCCTCTCATTCATCACACCCTTTCCCAGAGCCTTTGTGGGTAACACAGACCAAATGTTTGTGTGCCCCAAGATTCATATGCTGAAGCTCTAAACTTCTCCTGTAAGGGAAATTAAAATGGAGGAAGTCTTGCTCAGGCTTCAGACGCTGTCAACTTCTGAAGAGCAGGCCTCTGACCTGCCTGGACACTGCCCCGATTCCATACCTGCCTTGAAGCACAGCAAATCAGGTGGCACCATAGATAAAAAAAGGTAGTGAGTCTTGGAATTCTTGAGCCCATGAGGGTCTCGCTAACCCCCCGGGGCCTAACAAAATCCTATGACTTACAAGGTGAAACAAACAGCATTGTAAAAAGGTTAAATTATAACCAGAGCTGCATTTTTCCTCACAAACTGATAACAATATCAGTGTGCAGTCTGTGATCATAAGTGGGGGTCCCCAAAACTGCAGTTTCAAGTCCTACTCATGGGCTAGACGTACCGTCTGGGGCATTTTCTCAGTAGGGACTCCAGACTGCTGCTAACAAGGAACTTCTCAGCGCCGTCTAATCTGGATGTTAGTCGGTCCAATCTGAAGATGTATGTGCTCTTACTCTTTTCTATTGTTTCTACTTCTCTTCTTTTAAGGACTACATATTGAAATGAAGTCAAATAATCCTCTATTAAATACTGAACTTGTTCATTGTCTATGATGAGTGGTTTCTTCTGTTAACAAATCCTTCGAACCTAAAATGAAAGTAAAACTTCTGGCAAAACACCTCCCCATCTCCATGTGATGGTATCTGGAAATGGGGGCCTTTGGGAGATAATTAGGTTCAGATGAAGTCTTAAGGTTGGAAACTTCATGATGAGATTAGTGCTTTTATAAGGGGAGATAACAGAAAGCACTCTTTCTCCCTCTCCCTCTTCTCCCTCTCTCTCTGAAAACACAAAGAGAAGGAAGCTTTTTAGAAGCTAGGAGGACAGCACTCACCAGCACTGACCATACCAGGACACTGATCTTGAACTTCCAAGCCTCTAAAATTATACAAAAATACATTTTTTTTTAATACATTGTTGTTTAAACCGCCTAGTCCATGGTATCAGTCCATGTAGCCTGAGCAGACTGAAACAACAGGTAGGTACTGTGCTCCCTGCCTAGGAAGATCTTCCCATGACTGTTTACCAAAATAACTCCCACTTGCCCTTCAGAATGCAGTTTAAAATGGGGGTTGAAGGGAAGCCTGTCTAGTATCTTAATATATACAGAACTCTTATAAATCAACAAAAATAAAAGAAACCAGTTTTAAATGAACAAAAGGACAGGGATAGACATTTTTCCAAGAAGATAGACAATTGTCCAACAAATACATGGAAAGTTGCTCAACATCATTAGTTATCAAGGAAATGCAAATCTAAATTACAATGACACACTGTGTCACACTGATTAGGATGGTGGAATAGAAAGGTAGGTAGGTAGGTAGATAGACACCAACCATTGGTGAGAACGGAGAGAAACTAGAACCCTCATGCATTGCTGGCAAGAATATAATAGGGTACAAACACTGCAGAAAATCAATTTGATGAGCATTCAATAAATTATACATAGAATCACCATACAACCCACTCCCCAATTCCACTTTCAAGAGAAATAAAAACTTATGTTCACACAAAAACTTGTACACAAACATTCAGAGCAGCATTATGCGTAATAACCAAAAGGTAGAAACAATCTAAAGGTCCACCAATTTATGACTAATTTAAATGTGGTATAGCCATACAATGTAATATTAGTTGACCATAAACAGGAATATAGTACTGATATAGACTGCAGTATGAGAATATTATTTTAAGTAAAATAAGACAAACATGAAAGAACACGTATACTATGTGATTCCATTTATATGAAATATCCAGGGTAGGCAAATCTTTAGAGAGAAAAAGCAAATTAGTGACTGCCAGAAGCCGTGGAGAAGGAACCATGCAGAGTGACTGCTTCACATAGTTTGCTTCATGGGTGTGGGATTACCTTTTGGGGTGATAAGAATATTTCAGAATTAGATGGTGATGATGGTTGCAGAATATTATGAGTATAGTCAATGTCACTGAATTGTACAATTTAAGATGATTAAAGTGATTTTTTTTTAAATGGATGCATGCATGCAGGCTCAGTTGCTAAGTCAAGTACAATTCTTTGTGACCCCATGGACTGTAGCCCACCAGGCTCCTCTGTCCATGGAATTTCCCAGGCAAGAATATTGGAGTGGGTTGTCATTTCCTTTTCCAGGTTATCTTTCCAACCCAGGGATCTAACACCAAACTCTTGCATTGGCAGGTGGATTTTTTACCACTGAGCCACCAGGATAGCCCTTTTTATGGTTAGTATGCTAAAACAAACATTTAAAGAAGAGGAAGAAGCTTAAGGAAAAAAGATTCAAGCTGGGGGACAAATGAAAACAAAGAGGTGAATGGGACTTCCCTGGTGGTCCAGTGGCTAAGACTCTGTGCTCCTAATGCAGGGGCCCTGGGTTTGATCCCTGCCCAGGGAACTAGATCCCACATCTAATGAGTTTTCATGTTGAAACTAAAACCTAGCTCAGTCAAATAAATAAATAAAAAGAAAATACATATTTTTAAAAAACAAATAGATGAAGAAAAAGAGACCATGACAGAACAGGATATTTTTAAAAATAGCACTTGTGTGCTCCACTGCTCAGTCGTGTCCGACTCTTTGCAACCCTATGGACTGTCACCCTCCAGGCTCCTCTGTTCATGGAGTTCTCCAGGCAAGAATACTGACTGGGTTGCCATTTCCCCCTCCAGGGGATCTTCCTGACCCATGGATTGAACCCGTGTCTCCTGTGGCTCCTACAGTGGCAGGCAGATTCTTTACTACTGAGCTACCTGGGAAGCCCAAAAATATTGTTTATTTACTGTGAAACCCAATCTTCTTCATTTTTTGCACAATATTTAATATTTGATAATCAGATCTTAAAATTCTCAGAATTCTCTGCTGTCAAAAAAAAGTGCTTCTTTCAAACTTATTCCCTGGGCACAGACCTGAGGTTTATATCCTTTCTCCCTCCCAAGCTTCAGCTTTCCAGATATGAGGATCCAGGAGGAGTTTGTATTTTTAGTTCTCACTTTTCTCCTGAGCTCAGGGACGGATATTTCCAGCTCTCTCCCCATCATCTCATACTTAACATATTCATAATTCCACCCTGACTACATCCTCCACCTCCCGCTTTTCTCCTGTACCCTCTTGGCTAATCCTCTGAATTTACAGAATCCAAAACCCAGGAGAAGTGAGTGAGTCACGACTCTCAAAGGTTACAGTCTTCTTTCCCTCAGTATTTTCCTTCATCCAGGATCTCCCATTAGTCAGTAAGTTGTGTTGACCTTTCCTTCAAATGGTCTTTGTATCCACCTGCACCCTTCCATCCCCTCTGCCAACCCCTCAGATTCAGCTTTTCGACACCTCTTGCCTGAATCCTCTGGTAACCTCCAGGCAGGTCTCTACAAACACATCCTGCCCAGTGGCTTAGGGAGCATGCCTGATTCCACAGAAAATTTGCACAGAAAGGTTTGGGGCGGTCATCAAATCAGTGGCAGTAAACAGTGTGTGAGCCAGCACAAGCCTCTAGATCCTGAGGTCATGAGGAAAGCAATATAGGATGCCCTTCAAGATAATCATGTAGTCCCTCCCCCAGACTGTCAGCAGGGCCATTCTACTGTATGAAGGGACCAAACAAGGGTGGATGCCCTTACACTCGCACTGCACAAGCACAGCTCCGACTAGGGTTTGAAGAAGTGCACAATGCAGGTACTACCCTTCCTCCTCCGACCTGGTGGGTCTGATGTTCTGCAACATCAGAACAAGAGAAATATGGGATGTGACCCAAAGTGAAGTGTCCTAGGATTGTTTGGGGGGGAATTGGGGAGCCACATTCGATGGGATATGGCTGCTTAGAGGAGGGTCCTGGAGGAGCACAGGGGTAATAGAAGACTTTAAAGTGAACTTAGAGCCTCTCAACATTCTCATTTCATGGATGGGAGAACCACATCCCAAGAGTGCACTGCGATGCTTCAGGAATTGCTCAACCCGTCAATGGGGTTGTTCTTCTTGTTTTAGTCACCAAGTCGTGTCTGACTCCTTTGCAACCCCATAGACTATAGCCTGTCAGGCTCCTCTGTCCATGGATTCCCCAGGCAAGAATACTGGAATGGGTTGCCATTTCCTTCTCCAGGGGATCTTCCTGACCCTGGGATCAAACCTTCATCTGCTCCTGCTTGACAGGTGTATTCTTTATCATTGAGTCACAATGCAGGAGATGAGAATTTGACCCCTGGGTTGGGAAGATCCCCTGGAGAAAGAAATGGGAACCCACTCCAGTATTCTTCCCTGGGAAATCCCATGGACTGAGGAGCCTGGTGGGCTACAGTCCATAGGGTCAAAAAAGAGACAGGCACTACTGAGCAACTAAACAACAACAAATGGGGAGCAGAGCCCAAATGGAACTAAGATGATCTGCCTCCCAAATTAGTGCTCGATTTCTTTCCTTTATGACTGACAGCATGCGTGTGTGCTTAGTAACTCAGTTGTGTCCAATTCTTTGATATCAGCCTCCCCTAAATAGCAAAATACTCCTAATAGGGTAACATTTGAAAAACTATTAAAGCAGCAACATCGTTCACAGTGTTCTGCCTTCCACAAGCTCCACTCCTGCCAATCGCAGAGGTGAGACAACTGTCCAAGGCCTGCCACGCTTTTAATCTCACGATCCTCAGAGGGTCCCACAGGTATTTTCATGGGAGTAGGAGGGAGGTCTCGTGGATATTTGCGGCCTTGTACACCAAGAAGCCAGAAATGTAAAACCCATCTTCCGCTCACCATCTTAGCAAAGGAGACAGCGATGCCTGCAGGTCTTTACGTTAACGCTTGTTATGTATGATCACAGAGTTACGGATGAAGTGGGAAAGGAGCACAAAGGAAGGCCTGGCTGTCTCTGTCCACGGAGGCAGAAAATATACACAGAAGTGACACCTGAGCAGGACCTTCCAGGACAAATGGAAGCTGTACAGCCAGACAACAGGACAGTATATGTGTTCTGGCTACACGGCAGCATCTTGATTTTGGATCTGGCTCCCAGCTCTTCTATCGGATTCACTGGAGAACAGAGCTTGCTATTCTTATCACAAGCTCTAGGAGCATTGTTTCAGTTTGTACAGAAATTCCCAGTCGTCTTAGTCCTCATCTGTTACTTCAAGGAAAGTGTTTATTATCAAGGCAGAGAAAAGAAAGTCTCTGGTTTGGCAACTGTTATATACTAATTAGGCAAATGTACACACTTTTTCCAGATTCTGCAATGGTTTTCTGTTCTCCTGGCCTGAAATTTTTTTTTTCCTCTCGATTGTCATGAAATCCTAGATCCAACCCAAGCCTCTGTACGACAACTGTGTACACTCCACCTAACCTCTCCACAGCCATGACGTCTGACTTCTTGCCAATCCACTTAAATTCTGAAAGTGAAAGTATTAGTCACTTAGTCGGATCCAACTCTTTCTGACCGCATGAGCTCCACCAGCCTCCTTTGTCCATGGGATTCTCCAGGCAAGAATTCCCTGGGAATCTGCCATTCCCTTCTCCAGGGGATCTTCCCAACCCAGGGATCGAAAACAGGTCTCCCGCATTGCAGGCAAATTCTTTACTGTCTGAACTACCAGGGAAGCCCCATTAGTGGTCTTCAAACTCTGTCTCTCTCTCCCTGCTTCCCTTCCCCTTCCTTTTCTGCTCCTGACTCCACTCCCTAACCCTTCCTCCTCATCTTGACTCTTCTCATATGTCCTTTTCCTTGACTGCATATGGCCTTGGTTGCACTGAGCATCCACAAATTCAGAGTTTTGATAGTATCTCCAAATTTGATTACATTTATAGACCCAGAAGTACTCTGAAAGGATTGGAAAAAGATGTTTTTCATTCAACTTTAATGTGTGTCTTGTTTCCAGCCTGTGCTCTCTGTTGTGTACAAAGAATTACTATATTTGATATATCTTATAATCCCAGTTATGAATGGCACAATTATATTGCATTATGTATTTGTGAGTTACAAGCATAAAGTTTCCAATATAAATATATACCACACTTAATGTATACCACAAGGATGTATGAAGTTATAATAGTCTCACTTTTTAAAAAATATGCTAGGATTTTTCCTCCAACCTTATGTTCTCCTAGACAACATTATCACTAGCAGGAGTCTGCCAAATTTGGTCCCCAAAAGCCACTTCAGAAGTGAGGGTGAAAGAAAGAAGATGGAAGAATACATTCATTTCCAAAGGTATATATGAAGAAGTTGGGGGCTGCCTGGATGCTTACAAAATAAGTGTACTGCCAACTTCAGCTTTAGATTAATTTACATTTCTAAACTTCATATAAATAATACAGAAAATACAATGTCCAATTCACTTTGGATTCCTGGTGTCTGGAAACCTAAGAAAAAAATTTCCTGATGACTCAGTGCTATAAATGTGGTTATCTTAGAGTCAAGGGTTAGAAGCCTAATTGATCTACAATTCAACTAACTCATGCAGCACAGAGGAATCTCACTCCCTAGTTTAGTGAAAGGTCAATTCTAGGCACAGGTTTTATTTGATGTCTTCCCACCCCTCTTTCTGTCTTCCCTGCCATCCCTCCCACATCTTCCTCCCATGCCAAGTCCAATATCCTCATCATGAATTGGCAAATTTCTTCTCTGAAGAATTAAGGGCAGATGGTTTTTGTTTTTAAAACTACACCTATTAAACCGGATAAATCTCCATCCAAAGAATTTCAGACATGAGAGAGGTCAACAGGGCTAAGAATTTTCTGTGAGGATCAGTTTCCTTAAATTTCCACATTATAGCTCTCAGGATATATATAATACCAAGCTTCCAAGGTGATGCTAATGGAGAAGAACCCATCTGCCAGTTCAGGAGGCACAGAGAAGCAGGTTCCATCCCTGGGTCAGGAAGATCCTGGGGAGAAGGAAATGGCAACCTACTCCAGTATTCTTGCCTGGAAAACCTCAAGGACAGATGAGCCTGGCGGTTTATGGTCGATAGGGTTGCAAAGAGTCGGACACAACTAAAGCAACTTAGCACACACAAGGTTTTTGCAGTAATTCTCTGGGCTATATGAGTTAGGAGAATTTCAAGATGAGGAGAAGCATTGAAACATTTTAGATCCCCAAGGTTCCTATGTTAAAGATTGTGTAAGCAATCCTCTTCCCATCTCCTAGAAGGCGGGGCTTCTATGTCGAGCTTGATATTAATATTATACTGAGCTCATTTTAATGAGGCTCAAATAGACACAGGATCCTGATGAGTTTCCTTTTTCCTTCCTTTTTTTCCCATGCAACTACTGCAAACCATAAGGACAGTATCTTGAAAAGTCGAACTTGGTGTCTAATATTCATGATGACATGATATCATGAATACCAGAGAATAGTAGGACTTCCCTGGTGGCTCAGACAGCAAAGAATCTGCTTGCAATGCAGGAGATGTGGGTTCAATCCCTGGGTTGGGAAGATCCCCTGGAGAAGGGAAAGGCTACCAGCTCCAGTATTCTTGCCTGGAGAATCCCATGGATAGAGGAGCCCAGTGGGCTACAGTCCATGGAGTCGCAAATAGTTACACACAACTGAGCAACTAAGCACCAACGTGTGTGCATGCTAAGTCACTTCAGTCATGGTCATCAGATCTCACCTCTGGTCCAAATGAAGCATTAGAAAATCATGCGTGGGATTGTCCTGAGAAAATAATGTCTGTCAAAATTCCCCTGGGATTAATTAAGAGTTGGAAATGATGGATTAAAGTGGTATTTAATGACTGCCATGCTGGATGCACATGTATATGGAATCTAGAAAAATGGCACAAATGAACCTATTTGCAGGGCAAGAATAGAGACACAGACCTAGAGCACCGACGTACTGGGGAGATGCTGAAGATTTGGGAGAATGGGATTAAGTCTGTACACTGCCATGTGTGAGATAGATACCTAGTGGGGAGCTGCTGCATAGCATAGGGGGCTCAGCTCGGTGATGACCTAGAGAAATGGGATGGAGGGCTGAGTGAGAGGGAGGTCCAAGAAAGAGGGGACATATGTATACATCTAGCTGACTCAGTCTGTTGTACAGCAGAAACTAACACATTTAATGCAACTATGTGTTCTGCTTAGTTGCTCAGTTGTGTCCAACTCTTTGTGACCCAATGGACTGCAGCCCACCAGGCTCCTCTGTCCATGGGATTCTCCAGGCAAGAATACTGGAGTGGGTTGCCATGCCCTTCTCCAGGGGAATCTTCCCAACCTAGGGAATCAAACCCAGGTCTCCCTCATTGCAGGCAGATTCTTTATTATCTGAGCCACCAGGGAAGCCCATGAATACTGGAGTGGGTAGCCTATCCCTTCTCCAGGGGATCTTTCGGACCCAGGAATTGAATCCCAGTCTCCTGCACTGCAGGCAAATTCTTTACCAGCTGAGCTACCAGGGAAGCCCCCCAAGAGCAACTATATCCCAATTTAAAAGAAAAGTAGAATAAAATAAGAATTGTGTCCAAATAAGTAAAGTCAGTAGAAGTTATGAGAGCCCTTGAATTCTCACAATTTCAAACTTTTGCTGAAAGTCCTCCCCCGCTTTCCACGGGATGCTTCTCACACTAATATCCGGGGACCCCAGCAGCATCACCTGCCGGTGGCCCCGGGGTACAGTGTAGCCTATGACAACCAGGCTGCTGCAGATCCTGGTCCTCCCATCTCCACCAAGGCTCTGGAGTAGCAGACTTACTCACCCTCCCTCATTATTTGTTTACTGAGCCCAAGGTGGGATTCTCGGCCAACGGGCAGCACAAGGGGGAAAAGAACCATGGTGTCTCAAGTGCATTAAATCTTCATATTAGACCTCTGGCTTGGTAAACCCTTCTGCTGATTTTGTTCTCTTTTTTTCAAGCATGACAAACAAGTGGTTTTTCTCTTTCACTTTAATGATTCTTTAGACAAAAAGGAGTCATTTAGGGCTTTCACCAAGGCTGATAGGTGTTTCTGTTTAATGAGGTTTTTATTATACCGTATTGGCTTCCCTGAAAAGAAATTACAAGCAGCAAACAGATGATAATAGAACAAGGCTGGAAGAAACAATAACCAAGAGAGGGAAAAATTAGTGTGGCAGCAGATGCACGCGTTGTACTCAGGGATTAAATGCCACTTCCATTCTCCTTTGGCCACTATTGTACTAGTAATAAGGTGGATGTAGGCACTTAGGTGCCGGTTACATGTGTGCAAAAGATGTGGATATAGATATAGACTCAGCTGAACTGCCAAATGTGGAGGAAGAAGGGTGGCGAGCTCAGTCTAGACAAAGATGAGTGAAGCTCAGAGTACGGGTTTACAAGGGCTGGTCGGTTACCATGGAAACTAATTGGAGCTAATAAGTAAAGGGACATTTTAACTGTGGGAACAGAAGAGGAGGGGCAATTTTTCAATATTATCGTTACCTACAATTAGTCTATCATTTTAGGAGTGGCCCTACTTCACTCTTATGATGACGCTATACCCTCTGCATACAACCTCTCCCTGAATCAACATGACATTCAAAAGCCGAATATCATCTTTTAGAACGTGTCATATTTTAGGTTTCGATCTTTCAAGACAGAATCAATTTCACTTTTTTTCCCCCCTCTTAAAAAATAAACTGTTTGCAGATGGCAAGGGGGAAGGAAAGGAGGTAATGGAAAATTCTTAACTTTTAAACTGACACTGCTGAGCACTGGAGCTGGTTACAGAGACAAGGGGAAGCTCGGATCTTAGCCTGCAGCACCAGCTTCAGGCCTTTGTTTGAGTTGATTTTCCCTAACAAAAGCATTTCAGAACATCCAGCCCAAAATGTGTCATCGTGGGCTCCTTTTACAATCCTTTTGAAAGGTAATGTTTACAGACACAGAACAGGGCAAGAATTAAGATCATAGCCAAAGGGCAGGATCTGTTGCTCCACTGGTATTTTTCATTTTAGAGCAAGTTTTAAGTAGTATAACAACTGATGCTATCCATAAAAGAGAGGCAGTGACTGAGGCTTGAGGAAAAGATTGACCATGGAGAAGAGGAGAAGTACTCAGAGTTCAAAAGCTCTTTCTACAATAGTGTGGCTCAGAGCCCAGGCTCATTGGGGAAATGTCTCGCAGAAGGTGTGTTACCAGCCCAAGGTGGACAACATGTGATTCAACACCTTTACAGTCTCTTAGGTTTTACTTTTGTAACTCAATTCAGTTTAAGAGAAGGTAAACTACCTTAATAACGTCTCCAGGGTCTTCAAAATCTACGCAGTTGAAGTAATCCAGATTTTCAGACATGAGTCTGGTTGGATTAACCAAGAGAAAAAAAAAATTTTAATGAAAAAAATTGCCTTGCAATAATTGGCACTATTAAAAATTTTATGGTGCCGGAGGGAAGCTTTAGCCCGGTGGGGCCACTTGCCATTGTTGAAAGTTTCAGTGTTGATTATGTATCTGGGTTTAACTGATTAGGAGTAGTGGTTTAGTGAATCTCTTGGATATGGTGAAATGGACACCTCATAATCACTTCTGGGAAGAAACTGAGCCAATGAATCAGAACTCCAACTTCTAATATTGGTTTTTGTTTGTTTTTGTTGTCTTTTTCTTCCTTCTTCCCTACAGCCCAATTACAGGAAAAATTCGTTGTCTAAAAATAACAGTTCTCTAACCTTGTGCTTCAGAAAACTGTACCCGGTGTCATTTTTAAGTACATTAGTATAATATCACACAAAAAGTCCTGAAAAAAAGTTAGTCAATTTTGCTACATATTGAAATAATTCTCTTTGTAGTAGATACGTATTTGTAGTCTAGACTTTCATACTTTAAGCAAGTTTAAATGGGTTTAGGGTCTTTTTTTCCCCCAGTGATCCCTCTCTCAGTTCAAAGAAATTCAAAAAGTGCAATATTTTAAATGTTGGCTTCCGCAGACAGGGAGTTGCTAATATTTCAAATTCCTATTTTGTATTTCAGATTATCAAAATTCCTTAGAAGTCTGATGGAATTTTTTTAAGTTGGTATAAGATTTTAAGCGATTACTATCTCCAGATAGCTCTTTAAAAGTATTGTAACAACCATAGCCATTTTCTGCTTTAAACTGCTATCAAAGTAATTAGTTCTATAAAACAGTTCAGAGAACTCAAAAAGAAAAGAAATGCACAGAAGAACAGAAGGAGGAGGTACTGAAATGGCCCCAAATTGAAAACATTTCAAAGCAAAATTGTTAATGAGCTGTTTGAGCTATATGGACATTATATGTGCAATTAACTAGAAGCCAATAAAAATAATCAATAAAAATAATCAATGACAGAGTGCAGCCCCCTGGTACCCAAGCGCTTTTCACAAAGAGATGTCTGTGAAGGCGGCGAGTGATTCAAAAAAGCCACCTTTATCTATGGGCGCGCGTTCTGATTTACACGAGTAGAAAGGAAAATGATTTTCATTGAGTGTTTCTGAGATTCAGCCAGTGGCAAACGGTGAAGAGCTGTCTGTGGGAAGAGAGAAGTTTCTGCTCTTAGCTGCGCCCCTTCCCCCTTCCTCCCAGGAATGTTGGAGGCAGCCGCGATCTCATCAAGGGAAGGTAGGAGTTTAGATTTCAAAACGTAGATGTCACATTTCAGTGGAAACGACTCCTACATGAACACTTTATCAGTATGTCAAGATGAATTTTTTATCTCCTGGCGGAGAAGGAGATGGGAGGGGGGCGGGACCTCGCTTAGAAGATTGCGCTCCCTAGCTTGGCAGGAAAAGTTTTTTGGTTTTTTTTTTTTTTTGGCGTTTCTGTGCATCCTACGGAGGGTCCCCATCATCCCCGCGGGGCGCACAAGGAGTTGTGAAAAGTACCGCACAACTGGCCTCCGGAATAATTCATCCCCTCCACCTTCTCTTTAGCGCCTCCCACTTCTTCTCTTTTTATAGCAGTTTCTTTCTCTCGAAAAATCTCAGGTTACTTGACTGGGAGTTCTCAGACCTCCAGTTTCAGCCCTGCCCTCAGCCTCCAGTCGTTGAGAGAGAGACACCCAGCCCCAGCAATCGGATTGGGCAGCCCGCCTTGACACACCACTGTGCTGAGTGCTTGAAGACGTGTTTCACCAGATGGTTGGGGTTAGCGTGTGTCATCACATTCGAGTGGGGATTAGGAGTAGGAAGGCTGCCTTGCCGGAGCTGTGTGGTCTTCTCCAAGGGAGAATTGCGGGCAAGAGAACTCCTTTGCTCCGGGGAGAAGAGGAGGAATTCGTTTTCCGCAGCCACGAGAAAAGCAGTGTTTTCAGGTAAAGTAAAAGACATTGAATGCGCCTCTCTCTCTCTCAACATACTTTTGAATGGAATGCTAGCACAGCACACTTGTCAAACCCAGTCGTTGCCCTCCTCTCAAAGCGGCTGCTGCACGGCTGACACAGCTTGGTGCTTGGCTGTCTTTACAGAACTAACTCTCCTCAAGCCTTGCTCCCGAAGGTGTAGCTAAGAAAATGTCTTTGGAAGCCTGCTTGTCCCCCACCCTTTCATATCCCCGTTGCATATTCCAAACAGGAGCTAGACGTTGTTCAGAAGGGATGGAGAAGTCCAAGAAAGCATGTCTCTCAGCTTTCGAAATTTACCAGTCACTTTTAAACTGTTGCATTTTACCACCCAAGGGCTCAAGGTTCTTTGAAGAGTCTATTTGCTGGCAGAGATGGAAAAGCTTTCTTCCCCAATTTTTTTTGCACTGATTTGAGGTGGACCAAAGTGTTTTCAAAACCATTTGGAGATGGACTCTAAACTTGGAAACTCCTTGAGGGGCTGCCTTCAGAGCAGCTGAGAGCGGCTTTAAAACCAAAATGCTTAGAGCTAGAAGAAAAGCAGAAAAGGAGGAAGTAGGAAAATGGTTTTTTAACATGGCCCTTTTGCAGCTTCAGGGGAGCAGATGGAGGTAATTCATTTGCAGATCTGTTTGTGAAAGTTTTACAAGTCACTGAAAAGTAAAGAAGCACCTCTAATGGATCGTTAAAGTCCCTACATTTATGGGTTTTTAAACAGGCTATCTGAAGTGTTAATTAAATGTAAATAGGTTTTCTAGCTTGGTTATAAACAAACTAAAAAAAAAAGGTTTTAATTACAAGTTAGCCATTGGAAATGAATGGTCATCTGATAATGCAAAATGAGTTGTCATGGTATATGTGAGTAGCCATTAATGTAACCACTGTTGAAAGCATCACCAAAATTAAATTGAACTGGATGGAGCAATGGGGGGCTTAGATCTGATGCTTAAGATGTGGTCTAACAAAGGCCTTTCAAGTTGATGCCCTGTTTTTATACAGGGATAAAAAAAAATAATTCTTTTCCATTTTTCAAGTTAGTGATCCATCGAGGTGAATCCATGTGTTACTTTCTTTGCACCCTAACCGACTTGCCTTCCCACATCAGTGTTCAGATACCTGTGGTGCTTAAGAATTCCTGCTCCTATTGGACTTTCAAACTGAGTAGAGAAACCCAATACTGTCCTCACCCTTGGCAGGTGAGAGATTCTATGAATAATACTGTATATAAGGTATTCTGAAATAAGAGCTGTTTTGTAGGTTGAATAACAGGATTTATGGCTAATGCTCTGTGATATCTGTATTTGGGTGCAGAAGGATGCTTGAAAAAATTATGTTTCAAGTCACATTGCATATATATTTTTGGCAACAAGAGAGTTTATTTTTTAATCCTCTTTGTATTTATTTATTTTTCTTTTCCATTATGGTTTATTAATCCTCTTTTTAAAAATTAAAAGAATGTGAGATTGCTAGTGTGTCTAGTTGTTAAACAGAGTGTTCTCTGAAACTGTTTCAAAAGTCTTCTTCGGTGAGGAAACATCCTCAGAAATAACCAGGCAGTTATGAGGACTGAGTAAGATCCGATTCCCAATATTACATAACCCAAAGAGGACTAAGTTCATAAGCTGAAGTCTTTTGGAATTCCAGTCATTCCATTTTAGCTTTACAATGGAACTGGGGTTTAACAAAATAAAGACAGAAAAGCAAACTAATATCTGGAGTGGGGTCAGGATTAGGATAACAGGCACAGCCTGGAGCAGGTACAGCGCTGGCTACCAATGCCACTTTTCACGATCACAGAGATATTCCAGGAGAAAGTCAAGGCCCTTCTCACCGATAGCTCTTTCTCAGGGAGATATGGTTTGATGGCCTCTAACAAAGGCAAGTCACTGATTAGCCACGGAACGCCCCCCACCCCCCCCGCTCCCCGCCCACCCGCAACAAGCATAAGGTGCTAATACTATAGACTGACCACCAAGCTGACTGCTCAGGATTCGGGTAAAATGGGAGAATTTCCCTGTCCCCGCCCAAAGTCAGTTGTCCACAGGATTTAGGCAGGATGGAAACAAGAAAGGAAGTGTTGAGAAATAATAAATTCACACCTTGAGAAGGCAAAGTTGTATGTTCCTCCCTCTAACAAGGCTAAGGTAACATGAAGTTACTTAATGAACCAAAATATCTGTTTCAAGAGAGTGCCCGCAGGGCAATTCCTGTTTCTTGTCAAAATAGAAATCCAGTGTTCCAGATGGAAAACATTCAGAAGCGTATTGACAGTGACTTCCACATACCTCTGTTTGACACTTGGTTTCTTCCTGACAGCACTTGTGCGGGTAACACACGTGAAGTTCCCATCAGTGTTCTAACAGCTGTGAAAGTGTTTGAGCACAGGGTGTTTCTCCCAGAGAGGTGGAAGATCCCTGGGGGGGCGTGAAGGGGGGACTCTCAACTTGCCCTGTGGCTGCAGCCTGTGACCCAGGCACGCAGGAAGGTGACAAATCTGAGGCAAAAAGCGATCTGAAAGCTTGATCCATTAGCTTACGAAACCCACTGTGACAGTGTTGTGGAAAACTAAAATCCATGAATCTAGGCAGTCACCGAACTTGTGGTAGATGATGAGCGAGAGCCTTCATCAAAGAACTAAAAGGGCTCTCTCTGTGCTCTCCTCCTAAGGAAATTTATGTGACTTCAAGCAGATTGCTGTGGTCATTTCCATTGTAATAGTGGCATGTATGACACTTTGCATTTCCTGTCTTAAGTAAATACCCATATGGGAATGGATATGGGGCTTTGTTCTTTTGTGTTTTTTATTTCAAATGGTTTATTCTTTAGGAATCCAGAGAGCAGGAATTCTGATACTGAGTACTGAGATTTTACCAACTGTTGCCATGTGGATGAGGCCAACCAATGGGTCAGGTTGGGACATCTGGTTCTTTTTCCCCCATGCAATATTTTTGTGTGTGCAGAGAACATGTAGTAAATTTAAGGGAGTTAAAATGTTTAAGGAGCTGACTCTAGATAGATTATTATTTTTAATCATCATTATTGACTTTGAAGAAAAAGAGGCTCATGAATGAAATTAAGTCTATAGTGATATGGCAAATTTACCTTTCCTTTAGGTTAGATCCACGCTGGGGAGAAAGATTTGAAAGAAGATATTTTATGGGAAAAGTTTGTCCTGAAATATGTTTCTCATTTAAAATATTTTCAACTCTATTTCAATATGCTGGGAAGGAAGGCTATTCGTCTGTTAGCTTTTTTTTTTTTTTTCTCTAATATTCCCCTCATCCCTACAGCCAAACTGCCATCAAATCCCGTGAGTCCTTCCTGTAAAGCATTACTCACATCTGGCCCACAGCTACTGCTCCAGTGCAATGATCCCCTCACACATGGGTCATTACAACAACTTCTTAACGGGTCCTCTTGCCTCCACTTCCCTCCTGTCCACCAGTTGTCGTTGAGCTTCCTTAAAAAAAACAAAAAACAAAAAAAAAACGGCTTCCATCAAAACATTTCTCAGCTGTGACTTACCAGATGGATTGTCACTGTCCAAAGGCAAAGTTTGAGTCACTGTCCACAAGATGAAGTTTGAATTTCTCAGTACGACATGCTGGCCCAACCTTCCAACTGTGGCTCAGACGGGAAAATATCTGCGTGCAATGCAAGAGACCTGGGCTCGATCCCCGGGTTGGGAAGATCTCCTGGAGAAGGGAATGGCTACCCACTCCAGTATTCTGGCCTAGAGAATTCCACTGACAGAGGAGCCTGGCAGGCTACAGTTCATGGGCTCGCAAAGAGTCGAAAACGACTGAGCGACTTTCACTTCACTTCACTTCCAACTGTAAATCCCTACAGCAACAGAAGTCTACCCTTCCCTGTGACTCAAGTGGCCACGTCAATGTCCCCCACTTCCTGGTCTCTTCTCTTACCTCTAACCACTCCAGTTTTCCATCTTATTGTCTGCAAAATGAGAGTTTATCATTACGTGTATTCCTTCTGGTTCTATGTTTATAAGCCTGTGTAGGACATCCTCAGCCTCTCTAAGTTCCACCTCCTCCAGGAAGCCTTCTCTGACTACCATATATCCCACTGAGGTTTCCCATCTCTTGGGGCTGACCATTAACACAATTACCTTGTTTCTTTACCCTTGCCTTTTTATCACTTGACTGCTCAGGTAGGGTGAAGTATCCTAAGACAAGAACTAGTCTGGTCCACTTTGTGTCTCATTAAAAGATGTGTGTCAACTAGCTCACAGGGTCGCTCAGATATGCAAGGCACCCTTCTAATTATCCCACTTTAGAGTCATTTGTTGGCTCTGATAGCCTCCTCTCCATCCATAAAAGAAAAAGGAAAAAATGGTAAAACTTGATTGGTTGTATTTGGGAAATACAGCTTAGGAAAGATGCCACTTGTGAAATGATTGCCCCAAATTAAGCTCGACTATTATCTGAACCACCACCCCCCCCCCAACCTATTTCAGTTTTCTATAACAGTGGCAGGAAATTTTGCTATGGTGGGAAATTTCAAATACGATTTAGGAAGCAGAACAGTCTTTGGGTTCAGACAGACTTGTGTTGTAATTCAGGTACTACTTCTCACAAACTGTGTGGCTTTGAACAGATGACTTAACTGTTCAACTCCTTCTGTAAAATGAAGAGGAATACATTCTTTGGGAATGTTGTGAAGAAACCTACAAAGCACCTAGCTTAGCGCATGTACAATAAACAGGGGAGAAAGAAGGTTGGTAGATGCATAAGCAGATGTAGGTTTAGGATGCGCGACTGTGTTCATCTTGGTCATGTCAGTCACTCATTCTGTCTATTTAGAGTGTGTCTCCTTTTAGCCTTTTTCCTCTGCCACCAAAGGTGGTAGTGGGGTGGAAGTTGGGGAGGAAACAGGGAGCAGGAAGAACTGCTTTTAGCATTTAGGGGATTTGGAGCAACTGAGTTAATGGACCCATAGGGACAATGGTGACAGCTGAATACCCTTTGGAGGGAGGAGGGAGTCCTGGGTCCTGCATTAAAGGATAATAAAGAGCAGACGCTGGGCTGCAGGGCTAGGGGAACAAAGGGCCTAGGCAGTGGACCCCAGCAGGGAGCTGAATTCACCAAAGGGTCATGTGCTTCTCTTCCTTCCCCTTGCCTCACTGTTTGGAAAGAAATAATAACTTGGCAAAACATTGTAGAGAGTCAGGTCAAGCTTCCAGAAGTAATTGGTAAAGCAAGATACCATTTAGATAAAGCAAGGTGCTTGGACCTTTGCTGTCCTTCACCTTTAAAGCAAACTGAACAAAAAGCTGAATGCAATCAGCTTTAGTTCTGGCCTGTTCCTAAACTCTGCACCCACCATCAAACACTGAGTCGTCTCTCTGTACCCTTCCCCCAGAAGGACAGTGGACCGACCGAGAAATGATCTCACAAAGCACTAAATGCCACCTAGCTTATATGTCTTAGGACCCTGGTCATTCAGTTTTCAGGATCTTGAGATAGATCAAAGAATATTCTTTGTACTCCTGATCATCTGGTTTGCACATGCCCCAGACCAGGGAAAGGAAAGAAAATGGGAGTCCTATAAATGAAGGGCAAGGCAGGATTTCTGGAGAGGTCTCTCTCTTACCAGCAGAGACAACTATGCAACTTTCAAAATGAAGCATTAACAGTTACCTGGCTGAACCTCATCTCCAGCCGGAGCAGATACACTAGATGCTCAAAATATGTGATCTATGTACTACTGCACAACGGTGCAGTAAACCTTTGTTAATTAAAAAAAATGTAGCTCTACACTTGACTTTCAAAAGTCAAATCTTTTCCCATACTGTGATCTCCTTTTTATTCCACAACCACAGATCTGTAAGAAAATATTTCTGCATATTTGAAATTGTGGATCTAAGAAACTCTGAGCCATGCCACTGTTAATTAACTAGAGAGGGTGAAATCAATATTGAATAGCTATGCTGAAAAAATGAGCAGACACAATGTGTTTCTGTGTGAGAAGGTAGTGTCTATCCAAGTTAATCTACAAATTTCAGGTAGTGGTAAATTTTCACACAAGACAGTTAGATGGCTGACAGTGGGCACAGCATTTGGCAACAAGTTAAGAGCCCCACTGGCTCTGGTTGAACATAAAATAAAGATTCAAAAGTTTATTTGGCTGATAAACTCATGAGCAAGACTGGACACTTGTGTAAGAGAAGAACCATAGTAAGAAGGGGGTTTGTTTTTATCTCATATACAATTATGTTATAAAAGTATAATAATTGAATTTTCTCTTCCAAAGCAATTGACTCTGAGGTACACATTCATCTGCCTTCATATATTTTTGCTTTTGTTTTATTCTCTTCAGTTTCTTTACTCTCCTCAGTCTTCATTTCTGTTCTGTTGTTGTTGTTCAGCCGCTAAGTCATGTCCGATTCTTTGTGACCCCTCGGACTGCAGCAGCCAGTTTCCCCTGTTCTTCACTATCTCCTGAAGTTTGCTCAGATTTGTATCCATTGAGTCAGTGATGCTATCTAACCATCTCATCCTCTGCCGCCCCTTCTTTTGCTTTTAATCTTTCCCAGCATCAGGGTCTTTTCCAATGAGTCAGCTTTTCGCATTGGGTAGACATATTGGAGTTTCTGCTTTAGCTTCAGTTTTTCCAATGAATATACAGGGTTGATTTCCTTTAGGATTGACTGATTTGATCGCCTTGCTGCCCAAGGGACACTCGAGAGTCTTCTCTAGCACCACAGTTTGAAAACATCAGTTCTTCAGTGCCCAACCTTCTTTATGGTCCAACTCTCACATCCTTATATGACTACTAGAAAAACCAGAGCTTTGACTATGCAGACCTTGGTCAGCAAAGTGATGTCTCTGCTTTTTAATATGCTGTCTAGGTTTGTCATAGCTCTCTATCCAAGGAGCAAGCATCTTTTCATTTCACTTCACTTCATTTGTTGTTCTGGTGTTGACATTGTCCAAATCTTCAGCTCAGCTACAAACTGTGGTTGCTAGAAAGGTCTATTGCTACAATGAACTGAAACCTTGAACTAGTTTTTGTTATTACTTTGTTCTGCTTTTTCTCATCTGCAAATAGAGCTACTAATATATGCAGCTTTTCCACTTCATGGAATACATAATAGGCCTGAAACAAATTTATTTCAAGAACTCGGGAAAATTCTCCTGTAGTCATTTCCTTGATAGAGCCTCCAAATACACCAATCTAAGCATCTCTTCATTCTTCTGACTAATAAGAGCACATTCTTAACAGACAAAATAAAAATCTGAATTTCAGGGGGTTCTGTTTATTGACCAGTTTTGTGATATGGTGTTATAACTCATAGGCAACACCTGCTATATTAACTTAAAACTGAAGATCAGACTGTTATGAGATATTAGCTCTACCAGGGTCATGATGATAACAGATGAAATGGATACAAGACTGTGCATTTCTTGGTAAGTTAACATAAGTGTACACCTGTGGTTATTAGCCTCAAACTCCTATTAATAATTTGGCTTAGCATCAAAATCACCTTTCTATAACATAACATGTCCTCTGAATAGACTTCCTGCCAGTTTCAAGCTTCCTCCTTAACCTTCACCTGCCAGTAATCAGTCTTCCCCTGAATAGAATATCCTAGTACACAGATGTGCTTGGTGTTGCATCCATAAATTCTGGACACTTCAGCTTTTAACTTTCATCTGCGAGAAGTGCATCTTCCCCCCAAAAAGGCCTCTAAAGTCATGTGCTCCTTCCTTTCTCTTGAGAGCTTTCACACTGGCAAGATCTGGATACAGCAAATGAATAGAAGCCAGGGGTGTATACTACTTTTTTATTTCCGAAGGTTTCACATGTGTTATGCCATTCACGTCATATATGGTATCTATATTTAGTAAAAGAGACTTGAGGGACAGACTCAATGTCAAACAGCTTAAACTACTTTTTGGCAGTTGATCCGTTATCCTAAGAAACAGCCATAGGTAACTTCTAAATAAAACCAAAAGAACAGACTGAAAGCTGTATCAATGTGCTAATACGTGGTACAGTGGTAAAGAATCCTCCTGCCAATGCAGGAGATGCAGGAGACCAGGGTTCAATCCCTGGGTTGGGAAGATCCCCTGGAGCAGGAAATGGCAACTCACTCCAGTATTCTTGCCTGGGAAATCCCATGGACAGAGGAGTCTGGTGGGGTACAGTCCATGGGGTTGCAAAGAGTCAGACGTGACTGAGCAACAGAGCATGTGTACTCAACAACTTCTTGTGTATATACTTTTATCCTAGTGCTCAGAGGATTACAAAATAACATAGATACTATTCCTTCCCTTTAGGAATATCTAGTTTAGCTGTGAGTGAAAGACATGCTCCCCCCTCCCCAAATTGTTTTAGTAGTAATGCAAAGAATTTTGTGGTCAAGTATCAATTATTACTACTAAGTAAATAAAAAGGATGTCCACAGAGCCCCCTACTGGAAGAGCTGGAACCCGAGCCAGGCAAGACTTTTCTCCACGTCATTAAGCAGATGAATCAGAGCAGTGATTCACCTCCATTCTTTGCAAAGTATGGAGACAATTCATTTGCCCTTTTTCCTGTTTTCTTCTCTGTCAAATGGAGATATGATGATCACAAAGTGTAGAAGTTTCAGTGAGATAATAAAAGTAAGATATTGTACACAGCACCTAGAACTTAGCAAGAATTCAAAGAGTTGGATGCTTTTTCCAAGATGGCAGGAGGAACCACCTGAGTTAAGGCTTGGAGTTAAATTGTGCATGTTATTTGCAAGCCAAGACATAGTATTTCTGAGTCAGAGGATGTGCATAGATGCAGTTTGGGAATATATGATGAAGGGAGGTATTCGGCAGAGGAGAAGGAAGAGGAAGGAAAAAAGTGATGGAGGAAGAGAGAGAAAAAGATGAGAAAGAAGGAGGAGGTAGAATACAGTCCTTGGTTGCCTCTACTTTGTACCCTTTTTTATTTCAGTCTTTTTTTTTTTTTTCCGGCTGTGCTGTGTGGCATTCAGGGTCTTAGTTCTCAACCAGGGATCAAACCTGTGCCGCCTGCACTAGGAGCTTGGAGTCTTAGCCACTGGACCACCAGGGACGTCCCCCCTTTTCTATTTTAAGCACATCATGTCAGCTGAATTAGGCCAGATTCCAGAGTGTCATGACACATCAGGACTTCAGCTAGAGAGGTTGTATCTATTTTTGAAATAGATGTTTTAGGATGTTGAAGCAGTAGATTTTTCAGGAATGGGGAGAGAGAAAGAGATGAGTGCAGGGGGAACACTCAACTGGGAGTCCAAAAAAGAAAATGAAAAATAAGTTGCTGTTCTCATCAGTAACACTGACAGGAAAGGATGGGTGTAAGAAACATTGTGAAAAGCTTGGTAATTAGTCAAATAAAAGACAAAGGAAAGACAGTGACAAAGAAGACACAGGCATGAAGCCCAAGAAATCAGGGAGTGGTGACATCCCTTAAGGAAAATAAGGATGCTGGAAGTAGAATTTCATTTGTAACACTATACATATCCCAGGCTATGGCTGGGATAACTTTATAATGCAACACAGGTAAATACATGGGCTGTGTGCTCAGTAGTGTCCGACTCTCTGTGACCCCATGGACTATAGCCTGCCATGCTTCTCTATTCATGGAATTTTCCAGGCAAGAATGCTGGAGTGGGCTGCCATTCCCTACTCCAACATGTGCATCTAAATGTTTAATAATATAATTTTGAACTGATAAAACTGAACTTTCTGATTATCCGTGGACAAAAGACAGAATATACCACTGTGATGTTTTTTATGACATAGTCCTCCTTAGATGAAAAGGATCTTTTCTCAAATTCAGAAAATAATTGGCTCAATAACTCTCCTAGTGTTTTTAAACTTTAGGGAAGTAAGGGATTTCCAAGTCAGAACAACAAACTACTTGTGCACAATATCTATAATTCTCTTCTTTCAGCTAAGAAAATGTTAGTGGAGAGGGACATATAATTTAAAGAGTAAAGAGGCAAGAAGAGATGAAATATTTAAGTTGCTTCTGCTCATAAACGTTCAGCTTCTAACTTGGTTGACATCCTTTTACAGAATGTGTGAATGACTTATTTTACAAGTGATATAGACACTCCCTTTTTCACTCACTACAACGGCAAATCATTCTTAATTTAAAGCTTTGAGAAAGATTTTCCTGACCTCCTGCTTTTCTTTCTATCTCTTCTTGTTCTACTCTTTAGTTTGTCACATTTCATTTTAAGCTTCTCTCCAAAAACAGGAGAGCCATTCTTGATACTAAATCAATGAATACTTTTCAGGATTAGGTATAATTTTATTAGAGGTAGAAGATTATATTTGCCATTTCACACTCTTGCATCAGATGTGGGGGGGGAGCAGGGCAGCATGATTGAAAGAATACACTGCTTGTGTCTGCTAGATCTGGGATTTAAATTGCTAGAAATTTGTGGGAATAATATTGACCTGGGGAGACCTGACAGCATTTTGGTTCCTCAAAAGAGACTTGGGTTCTGTTCAAATTTTTAATGAAGACTTTGGCCCGTTTTATTTTACTCAACTGAGCTTGCTGAACCATGTTCCCTGGTTCCTATGGGAGAAATGCCAGCCTAAGTATCCACACCAATAAATCTAGTTCTCAGTTAGGGTTGCCACCCATGGGGGTCAAATTGGCATGAGTTTATACTCGGAAGCTATTAATGGCTAACGACTGACTTGGTCATTCTCAAGACATCCAGTGCAAGGAACCAAGGGAAAAAGACAGAATATGCTCATTCCATCATTACAGCAATAAATGTCATCTGCAGCAAGCACAAAAGTTGGGTTTAACTGTGAAGTTTAATACTAGGTCTTTTCTGCTGGTGTCCACTTAGGTCAACAGGCTCATGAGCCTGCATATGTGGAAATGAAGGTATAGAGTATAGGCTGATATTCTAAAACTCCTTTATCCAGACTGTCTAAACTCAAATTTCAATTCAGGACTCTATTCCTACATGTTCAACTTATTGACCTCTCTCAGAGGTACAAAGACTTCTTGACGAGGAAAAGCATAGTCCTTGTAAGAAAAGAAAAATGAATAAGTGGAGAGGAAGGGGGGAAAATACCAGTCAAACATACCCTGTTTTAGAGTCATGTTTTTTTGACACAAAAATAAGGACAGAAAACAGAGAGGAAATAAGCTTATGAAACACTTCATGTGTAGCAGTTGTTATTCTCATTAGTTGTTTTGCTCTAAAATTGGAGATCCAAGGACTTCCCTGGTGGCCCACTGGTTAAGATTCTGTGTTCCTTATGTAGGGCCTGTGGATTCAATCCCTGGTCAGGGAACTGAGATCCCAAATGCCCCGTGGCATGGCCAAAAAAACCCAGTTTTTAATAAAAAGTAGATAAAACCAGAAATCCATTGAGCCACCCTTCTGGGCACCCACTGCCTTCATCTCAGAAGTGGAATTGGAAGTACTCTTCTAATGGCTTCTGCCACTATTCTGACCCCTTTAGAAATTTAGAAAACCCCACTGGACTGCCTCATTGGCTTCAGGTAAAGCTTATTTCATGCTGGGCAAGTAATAGATTAAAATGTCACTAGCAATGACAAAATTTGCTGAACAGTGGCAGTTGTGTTATAGCTAGGAAAAAGAAGCCGAGTGGTACAGTGGGAAAACATTGGCAACCTGGATTCTAGAGCTTGGTCACCATTAATAATGAGATATTGAGCAAATTAATTAACCTTTCAGGAGCATGCCTCCCCCTACCTCTTAACCTTAATTCTACTGTTCCCTCCATCTAGGTTAAATTATTCTCCCTAACTGACAAGCTCTGCTCTTTCCCTAAGACCAGTCTAAACAAATAAGATATTCTCCTTTAAAATTAAATTGCATGGTGGCAGGAACAGGGAAGGACTTTAATCCAGTTTTGCACCATCTCTTGCTCTTCTTCCACTCATTTTATATATCACTATTAAACTAATCTTCTAGCATCATTTTCATCATGCTCTTCCATTATTCTAAAATAGCCAATTTTCGATAGCATCCAGCTTATTAATAAATAAAACACCAGCCTTTAAGGACCTGTATCGTGTTTTCCACTTGAACCATATCCCTTCCCTGATGTACTTTCTGTTCTTTACTAAGTTGGTTCAGCATCTCCTAAATTTCCATCACTTACTTTTACTGCTAAGGATTTGCTCATAGGGTTTTCTGGGCTCAGGCTGTCCTCCCATCACAGTTGTGATGTTCACATCTCACCCATCCTTGAAGAAAAATTACCCCATTACTTACATGGAACTTTCTTTTGTTCGCTATACCGACTATTAATAAGTCCCTTCTCATAGGTGATCTCTTACCACTTAACATGTTGCCATCTAATTTTAGCTCTTGATTAGGTACACTTTTGCATTTATTACTATTCTTCATAGATTTTTAATATTGATCCCCTCTTTATTGTTAGAAACATGAAGGTAGAAGTTGAGTTTTAGACCTCTGCCTCTATCAAGCATAGCTTCAAGACGGTATATCTGATATAGGCCATAGGTCTTCATTACATATTCATAACCAGATTGGTCAAGGATAATTGGGATAGAAAGCTGCATTTTAGTCACTGAGAAATTTGAGGAAACTAATCAAAAGTAAATCCACAACCACACCAGGCAATTCTTTTGACACTGTGGAAAGCACTATCTCATGCACCAGTTTTCTGGCTTAATTGTTTTCCATCTTTTGCACATCACTCTCTCAGTGCAGCATTTGGGCCAGCTGAATTCCATCCAGAAACAGATTTAAATAGACAATAGGCCAACTAGAATTCCCATCCTCCTTGATTAGATGTGAAATAGCAGAGCTGGGTGTCACTCACATGCCAGCCACTCAGGAGTCTATGCTATCAATTAATTTCTCTTGAGAGGTGAACTGAGGAGATTGTGACAGTTCCACTTTTAAGGGCATGTAAAATTATGGCTAGACCAGAATTTTAGGGACAGTGCCAGACAGACAGACCCATCCCACCTGGATGAAAGTATCCACTATTTGCTGCATATCATAAATTACAATGCCCTGAAAACCCCACAGTAAATCATATTTTTCTGTTGCTGTAGTTGGATTTGACTATAAAAATTCATTGGCTTGAAATCACATTCTCAACTGTAGGACAATTTGCCAGTGAGATGAGAGGTTTTAAATCACTTAGAAGAAAGAGGAAATTATCACACTTTCTATTGGATCTGCTGAATCTTATTTCTTGTAGTTTTCTGAAATAATCAGAATTAAGGCTAGAGTTTCCAAGAAAGGCATGGAAAATATCATAGAAGCACAGACTCTAAGAGGTATACCTCAGAGATCATCTAGGTAAAAATCCCCATTTTACATCCGAGGAAACTGAAAAAAAGTATGAAAGTGTTTATGCTCAATCATGTCCAGCTCTTTCGGACACCATGGACTGCAGCTTGCCCAGCTCTTCTGTCCATGCAGTTCTCTAGGCAGGAATACTGGAGTGGGTTGCCATTTCCTTCTCCAGGGGATCTTCCCGACCCTGGGATCAAACTGGCATCTCTTGTATCTCCTGCATTGGCAGACAGATTCTTTACCACTAGCACCACCAGTGGAGAAGGCAATGGCACCCCACTCCAGTACTCTTGCCTGGAAAATCCCATGGGCAGAGGAGCCTGGTGGGCTGCAGTCCATGGGGTCACTAAGAGTTGGACACGACTCAGCGACTTCACTTTCACTTTTCACTTTCATACATTGGAGAAGGAAATGGCAACCCACTCCAGTGTTCTTCCCTGGAGAATCCCAGGGACAGGAGAGCCTGGTAGGCTGCTGTCTATGGGGTTGCAAAGAGTCAGACACGACTGAAGTGACTTAGCAGCAGCAGCAGCACCACCTGAGGAAAATAAAGCCTGCCTTAAAAAATCCTAAAACCCACATTTCCCAGATAGTTCTAGGCCAGGCTTTATCAAAACGTATAAGGCAGTAAAGTTCTACCAGGACTAACTGGATTTATGTGTCAGATGTCCTCTAGAACTGAGGAAAACATGAGGGTATGAAGCCAACTCTCCCACGGCCCCTCTTACTAGTTCCATGATGAATAATCAGGGACTGCAGCGAAGTCTCCGGGCTGGAACAAATACCAGAAGAAGCATTTACTGTTTAGGTGCATTCTTTGTGGAAAATCCATTCTACCAGAAATACCCAAGCGCTGATCTGAAAGTTCGAAGCTTTGTTATAAAGAGCCTTGTTTGTAAAGGCACCTTTTAACCTTTGCCAACAGAATGCTACCCAAGTGATGATAATAATATTAACCATCACCTCAAAACATTTTCCCTTGAGTCAAATCACTGGAACTTGCAGTCTTTGGATTAGCAAAGCAAATACATCATTTCTGCACACCAGAAAACAGCATCTGAGAGAGGAGTCTAGAGAGCTAGCGAGTGGAGTAATCCACATTGGAACTCATGTCTTCTAACACCTACTTCACTGCTTCATGCTTCCAGTGATTCCAAATACATGTATTATTACATATGTAATACATTAGGGAAACCTGTTGCCTTCCATGGGCTTCCCTGATGGCTCAGAGGGTAAAGAATCTGCCTGCAATGCAGGAGACCTTGGTTTAATTCCTGGAGTTGAGATGCTCTGACGTCACCTCACTGAGAAATAAACATTGGACATACGTCCTCAGGTTCTGGAATTTTCCCAAGAGAAGTATAAGAGCCATATTCTTCAGAGCTTTCTAAATTATGTGAGTGTAAAAACCAGTATGTACTTACATAATTTATGTCTAAAACAGATTTATTTGTATAGGAAGTAAAATGAGTCATTATTGGATTATAAATATCTTTCAAAATCATTAATTTACATTTTTCATCTTGCACTATCAAGAATAATAATTTAATAATTCCAAAAAAAGATTAACTTAGAATTTTAAAGTGTGGTTTTGATTTTTTTGGAAAAAATAGCTTTGTTTTAAAAACATATCCTATATTTCTATTTGTTATTTTAAAAGTCACTGATTTTCAAAGCAATGCAAGGAATATGTCACAGGAAAAAGAGTATGTGGATTCAGATTGTTATCAGCTATATTCCAATTCACTGACAGTGTGATTGAAAACCTGGTTAGAACTATAGAGAAATCAGGCTTACCAATATTACATCTGCTGGTAAAAGGGAGAATTTTGTTGTGAATGTAGAGTTAATTTGGCAGAATAATTACCTGTTTGTCATATAGCTAAGTTTTAATTACAGCAAGTGCTGAAAAAGAATTCTATGAAAAATTATATCTTTGGTCCATAAGAATACTTTCTTCTTTGAACTAAGCCTATACATTGACCACTTCTGTAAAACATGCTTTCCTATTTATTATTTGTATCTCAGCCGTTGTTCATAATGAAAATAAAACAGGTCATTTTCACTACTTGAAGGGAGGGTCAGAAGAAATAAAGCTGAGCTCTTTCCAAACTCTTTACAGCTCTTTTGTTCTGCCGCTGAGCAGCGGTTGCCCTTAAGTCGTTATAACTGTTTTCTCAAACATGCTCATAATCTCCACCAAAAAGACCACATAAAATGGCAAGCTGTTAAAGAAGAAAAACTACACACAAAAAGGATACAAACTTTTTCAGTAGTGTAACTGAAGAACATCTTTCTCATTTCCCCGACCCATCAGAGATTCCAAAGATTACTCAATCTTTAGCTTCTTATACACAGAGAAAATGGACTTCTTTTTGTCCTTCCTTGCTTAGTCCTCTAATGTTTTATGAAATTTGACTTTTCCCACTTAGGAAACTTTTAACTTTGTATAACAATCTATACTTTCTAAAGTGCATTCAAACTATTCATTTGATCTTGAAAACCTTGAGGAACACATCACCCAGCTAAGTACCTATGCCCCTTTTAAAGAATAAGAATGAAGTTGCATTCTTGGATAATACACAATGAAAGATATTTAGGGTTATAAGACCATGAGGCCAGCAACTTTCACTGAACTCAAGGAAAACAAACAGTGAAAGTGAAAGTGAAGTCACACAGTCGTGTCCAACTCTGTGACCCCGTGGATGGTAGCCCACCAGGCTCCTCTGTCCATGGGATTCTCCAGGCAAGAATACTGGAGTGGGTTGCCATTTCCTTCTCCAGGGGAATCTTCCCAACCCAGGGATCTAACCCAGGTCTCCCGCATTGCAGGCAGACATTTTAACCTCTGAGCTACCAGGGAAGCCCATAGAAAGAGAAAATGAGCAACAATTGATGAAAGGATTGGGGCAGTTCAGTTCAGCCACTCAGTCATGTCCGACTCTTTGCGACCCCATGGACTGCAGCACGCCAGGCCTCCCGTCCATCACCAACTCCTGGAGTTTACTCAAACTCATGTCCATTGAGTCGGTGAGGCCATCCAACCATCTCATCCTCTGTCGTCCCCTTCTCCTCCTGCCTTCAATCTTTCCCAGCATCAGGGTCTTTTCAAATGAGTCAGCTCTTTGCATCAGGTGGCTAAAGCATTGGAGTTTCAGCTTCCACATCAGTCCTTCCAATGAATATTCAGTACTGATTTCCTTTAGGATGGACTGGTTGGATCTCCTTGCAGTCCAAGGGACTCTCAAGCATCTTCTCCAACACCACAGTTCAAAAGCATCAATTCTTCAGCACTCAGCTTTTTTTTATATTCCGACTTTCACACCCATACATGACTACTGGAAAAACCATAGCTTCGACTAGATGGACCTCTGTTGGCAAAGTAGCAACATATGGATCTCAGTAAATGGTATGCAAGTGTTTTCTCTATTATTCTTGCAACTTTTTTGTAAGTTAGCTCAGTTTTCCAAACCTCAGACTTTTTGGTAATTATTTTCAAATACAAACATTTTTATAAAAGATAGAGAGATACAGGAGAGTTAAATCATTTGCATATGCTGATTCTGTTCAGTTCAGTCACTCAGTCATGTCTGACTCTTTGCGCTCCCATAATTTGCAGCACGCCAGGCCTCCCTGTCCATCACCAACTCCCAGAGTTCACCCAAATTCATGTCCATCAAATTGGTGATGCCATCCAGCCATCTCATCCTCTGTCGTCCCTTTCTCCTCCTGCCCCCAACCCCTCCCAGCATCAGAGTCTTTTCCAATGAGTCAACTCTTCGCATGAGGTGGCCAAAGTATTGGAGTTTCAGCTTTAGCATCAGTCCTTCCAAAGAACACCCAGGACTGATCTCCTTTAGGATGGACTGGTTGGATGTCCTTGCAGTCCAAGGGACTCTCAAGAGTCTTCTCCAACACCACAGTTCAAAAGCATCAATTCTTTGGCACTCAGCTTTCTTCACAGTCCAACTCTCACATCCATACATGAACACTGGAAAAACCATAGCCTTAATAGACGGACCATTGTTGGCAAAGTAATGTCTCTACTTTTTAATATGCTGTCTAGGTTGGTCATAACTTTCCTTCCAAGGAGTCGTGTCTTTTAATTTCATGGCTACTATCACCACCTGCAGTGATTTTGGAGCCCCAAAAAATAAATTCTGACACTGTTTCCACTGTTTCCCCATCTATTTCCCATGAAGTGATGGGACCAGATGCCATGATCTTCATTTTCTGAATGTTGAGCTTTAAGCCAACTTTTTCACTCTCCTCTTTCACTTTCATCAAGAGGCTTTTTAGTTCCTCTTCACTTTCTGCCATAAGGGTGGTATCATCTGCATATCTGAGGTTATTGATATTTCTCCCAGCAATCTGATTAGAATCCAAGTATTCTTATTTTTCCACACTTCCTCTAAATCTACACTCTATTTCTGTATAAAATGAACAGTAACTTCCACTTAAAATATTTATAAACCACAATTACACTTTTTGCCAATTAGTCATCAGTGCCATAGCTCAAGGAAAACTCATAATTATTATTTACCTATAACGTATGTTTATATATCATATTACCCATTTCAAGTCATTTTTATCACCCTATTTTATTCGATCCTCATAACTTTTGGAATAAAGTAGATAGCACAGGCATTATTGGACCCATTTTACAGATCAAGGAACAGACTGTGAAACTAACTGGCAGCCATATTCTGGAGACAGATACACAAGTCTGAAAACTTCAGAAGAGTACTCATTCCAATGAATCCTCTTGACAGTCCAGTGCCTTTTCATACCCTTAATGACCATATCTAAAACTTCCAGGTCTCAGGTTTTAGTAATAGACAAAAATAACAGTCACTTAAAGAACAAAACCGAATGACTGAAAAAGATGCCTATGTTTTACTTACTATTATACATAACAGCTAAGTATATTGAGTACCTACCTGCTATGTGCAAGGAAGTGCTTTATATATATATTATCTAATTTAATTTTGCCACATCTCTGTGACATGTAATTCTCATAGTCCCCATCATACAAACAAGGAAACATGTCTGAGAGTCTAACTTGACTGATATGCAGAACTATCAGGGCTAAGGCAGGACCTGTGAACCTCCCACTGTTAATTACATTGTCCTATTCCACATTTTCCCTTTTTCCTTTAAGCTCAGTTGATATTTCAGCCAAGTTCTTTTTCATATATTCAATGATCTTTAAATTCTGCAATTGAGAGAATTCTTTCCAGGAACACAGTTTGTATGGAAAAGCACATGTTTGAAAAAGCAGGTACCGTATCCTATTTGCATTGGCAGCTGTCTCTGGCATATATTAAACATCCAGTGAGTGTTTGCTAAATGTAAAGGATGTTTGGAGTTCTCTCTTAAAAAGCTTTCAAGATGTCATGATCTAAATATTTAAATAGTTGTTGTTGTTTAGTCACTAAGCTGTGTCTGACTCTTTTGCAACCCCATGGACTATAGCTTGCCAGGCTCCTCTGTCTATGGGAGTTGCCAGGCAAGAATACTGGAGAGGGTTGCCATTTCCTTCTCCAGGGGATCTTCCCAACCTAGGGATCAAACCTGTGTCTCCTGAATTGACAGGCGGATTCTTTACCACTAAGCCACCAGGGAACCCCAAGTACTTAAATACAGGATTTATGAATCAGTTCAATTGACTTCCCTGGTGGCTCAGACAGTAAAGCATCTGTCTACCATACGGGAGGCCTGGGTTCGAGCCCTGGATTGGGAAGATCCCCTGAAGAAGGAAATGGCAATCCACTCTAGTACTATTGCCTGGAAAATCCCATGGACAGAGGAGCCTGGTAGGCTACAGTCTATGGGGTCACAAAGAGTTGGACACGACTGAGCGACTTAACTTTCACTTTCACTTTCAATTTTCCAAGTCTCAGCTTTGCTGCAAAACACATAGTTTCAAAGCCAGAAAAAAAAAAAAAATGATAAAGAAGCGAACAAATTTCACTTAAGAATATTTTTAAGCCGTTAAAATATTTTAATATTTTTAAGTTTTTGGAAACCTGAACTGCTCTGTCAATAATCTGACAGTTTTGGACTGTCCAAATAACCTTTTTTTGATGATCTCCTGTTTCTATGACAAAAATAATGCTCAGTCTCACCGCTGGTGGGAGTCCATGATTTTTCCCTTTGCTACAACCAGTCAGGATAAAAAGTGAACACAGGTGACTTACTATGTAAGATTCCCTCACAGACGCCAGCTGAGCAATGATGCAGAAAAGGATCAGTCAGGGAAGACGCGAAGTCCAGGTAAGTCGCAGGATACAAAGAGTACACTTTTCCACCTCCTTTCTTCCTACCCATGATTGCAGCCATCCCTTTTGTGGATGGCTCCAAAGTTTCTGATATTCACTTGTATCTGTCTTTCCTCAAACACGAATAGTTAGGTGAGCTAAGATCTAGACCGCATTCCCCTACATCTTTCCTGCCTTGGCACTATGACCTTTGTCTTATCCCGCCCAGTGCACAGACACTTTAAGTGCACAGCTTAACTTGACTGCAATGTTAGTGAATTTCAGGGTAAAAAGTGCATTCAGGTAAGTCAATCACATGTCGGTCTCGGGTTTCTCCACTTGGCACCGGTTTACGGCAGCAAAGCAACTCCTTTCAGGCTCTGCCCATTATCACTTCTCTTGCTGTCCATCACCCTCACCTCGGGCTCTTGACCTCTGGTTCTTACTAATACACCTGCCAGTCCCAGACATGGGTACTTGTAGAGTCTGCAGAATGAGAGTTTTTCCTGTCTCCAGCTCAACACATCCTCCACAAGCATCTCTCAAAGACTGCATGACTGTAGGACACCCACGCCTCCACTTCCCTCATCTCCTTCACCTCCGTACCTCTTCATCTCCTCTTCCCACTCTGTGCTTTGCCCAGTCCCTGCTCTTTGGCATATGCTTTTGCATTTGCCGTTTTCCCCTCTTGTTCAGTCGCCAAGTTGTGTCTGCCTCTTTGTGATCCCATGGACTGCAGCATGCCAAGCCTCCCTGTCCCTCACCATCTCCCAGAGTTTGCCCAAGTTCATATGTCCACTGAATTGGTGATGCCATCCAACCATCTAATCCTCTGACGTCTTGTTCTCTTTCTGCCTTCAACCTTCCCAGCATCAGGGTCTTTTTTCCCCCCTCTACTTTCTCTCTCTCTCTCTCTCTCACACACACACACACAAAAGACTGGAGGGAGCAAACTGGATTTGGTCCCGTTGAATTTCTTGGATCGTGTTCCCTGGGTTCTTTTTTTCTATGTCTCTCTAATCTACTATTTTCTAGCAAAAGCTTTCTTTGGATTTCTGACACCAGCCCTAACAGCTTGAATTTATCTGATGCTCTGAATAACTTTGCTCCCGGGGCTGAAGTCGCAACTATAACACTCGGATTATTATTAATAATTATCAATCATTCTCTTTTTTAAAAGATCCTTCCTGTTATCTCTTTGTATTATTTAATGTTGTTGTTTAGTTGGGAAGTCATGTCAGACTCTTTTGCAACCCCATGGACTGTAGCCCACCAGGCTTCTCTGTACACGGGATTTCCCAGGCAAGAATGCTGGAGTGGGTTACCATTTCCTTCTCCAATATCATTTAATATTTATATTTAAATACAGAGCTGTTGCCAGGGTCACCGCTCAATATGTACTCACTGAAAAAAGGAATATTTTTTACTCACTCAGGGCAAATAATACTAAACTAGTGATTAGGACATGAATGCCCTAAAATAGCCAGAAAAAGGAGAATCTGAATGATAACTGAGTACCGACGACATGCTGGACACTGCTATAAACTTAGTTATATCTGTACTAGTCATTCTACTTAGAAGAACTAGACTTAAAAAAAAAAAAAATTACACACCTGTAGAGCTAGGATTTGGACCCAAGTCATTTTGTCTTCAAAAGTCAGTGCTAACTCTCAAAAGAAAGTTCTGCATAAATGCTAAATGGTAAAACCCCATCATTAATTACATGGAAGGAATTTGCATTTGCCTGCAATTTACACATTTTCTCCAGACTAATTTAATTGCCAATGCTAGTAAAGTGCTTCTTCCCACAATTTACTAGGCTTCTTTTGTAAAAAGCTAAATGGAAGTTTGCTGTCAAGGTGGTGAGGAAGCGAAGACTGAGATTCAAGTAAAAACTTGCTAACTGGTGTGCAAAACCATGCCCATTAAGAGGGGAACAACTCTTACAGAATACAGACTGGTCTCTACATCGTTTGTTAAGGGCTGGCATAGACTTGTTCCTGTGGGCTCACTCCCAAGTCAGCCCCAAGAAGGCTGAAACAAACCCCCATGGAAAATAATATTGGTTATTATTAGATAGAATTATTATTAGGTAGAATCTAGGGCATTGCGATGAACACGCTGTTTGCTGTTAGGTGTTTTCTGTGAGGCATTATTACTATTGTTAAAAATTAGCTAGAGATAAACTGCACTTAATGCATTTTCCTTCAATTTACATGTCCTTCCTTCTTAAATCATTTCCAGAAATGCTTAGGAAATGTGAAAGGAGTTTATCAGACAAACGTATTGTCTTTTCCTCCAGCAGAATGTCAGATCACTTCTTGAAAGATCCTCTCCAAATGCTTCAACTCAAACCGATTTTAACAAACTTGACTATACACACCATAATTAGGAAGCCAATTCATTCAGTTCATTTGCATCCGTCTAAATAATTTCTCCTGACAGATGACTTCCGTTCTAAGTACCAAGTACTTTTTAATCCTAGGCAGGTTATTGCTGAGGATAAACGATTTCACATTCTCATAAAGATGCCAGTCATTAAGAATATTAACACGAATTCCTTCCCCTCGGATAGAAAGGAGCTGTCATTTTAGCAATGTTGCTGCATCAGCCTTTCTATTGTCAAACACAACAAATGATGAGAAAATCAATTTACTCTTTAGAATTAGTCAAGTGAGGAATTCTTTGAAGTGGGGGGTCAGGGTTTTTGTCTGGATTCCGTAATCTGGAAAAGCAGGTACTGTATAGACGTTGGTAAAATGTTGTGAAATTTAATGAGGACTGTTTGCTGCCATAGACCTTCCAGACAGAACTATCTCTGAAAAAGAATTCCCCACTCTTAAAATAGAGGTTTGATGAGCACCAGATGTGGTTTAAACGAAGCCTTGTCCAGCTGAACTCAGAATACATTTTGATCTGTATGAGGCACAGTCTAGAAAGAGGGGCACTGAATTGATCGACCAGAGCCTGTGTTGAGGTTGGTGGTGGGGCTTGAATATATATTTACTCCATAAAGTTTCTCACATTAGGCAAAATGCAAATGAGCTTTTAACAAATACTTTCTAATAGTTGGAGGATGTCATACTTGCTGCTTATGAGACAATTTACAATTTTATTTCATGTCTAAGATGTGCAGAGGATAGCATTTCAATGGGTAGCCACAACCTTTAGGATGATCTGTGTTCTGGCAATGATTGCACTTCCACATCTCAGTTTCTCCACCCACAAAGGGAAGATTAGCTCGTTCGTCAAGAATGACAAGCATTTAATATTTGGAAAAGACTAAATAATGAAATGCTTGGATTCTATAGAAATGCCAGGAGAAAAGATTTATTTCAAGTCAAAATCTAGTACAAACATGACCTTCCTATTGTAAATCTCATGAATAGGGAAAGAAATTACATGAAGACTGTTTCTTGGGCTGAGAATTTGGAAATACATTAATATTGGGATGCTTCAGATGGTAAAAAAAAATATTAAAAACATCTGCTTATTATAATCTCTTGTGTTTGGAGATGAGAAAAATTCTTTCTGCTACACTGTCCTGAAAGAATGCAGTTAGTAAAGATTTAAATGACAGGAATGAAAGGGTCATCTTTTGATTTCTTTGCCTTTGGGCAGGACTATAGTTAAGCTACCTCAAGAAAGAGAACAATGCTGTTTCTTGCAAAAATCTCCAGGTGAGAATAATAAAAATTAAAACGAGCACAAGGGAAAGCTCAGGGACCTTGAAATTAATAAAAGTCAGTTTCAGCTAATTTGAGTTCAAATCCATATCTATTTGCCAGTAGCCTGATGCTTCGCTTAGTGAAACGCCAAAGGATGTGATATTTGGCAATGGTTCTATGAGAATTCCATTTAGTATTAGCATGAATGTCTGGTCATTGTTTTGTTCACCTCCTCTTCACCCCATGGGGGAGGGAGGGAGTCCTGTCCTAGGGTTCTCAGATGACCAAACACAGGACGTCTGACTCGGGACACAGGAGATCAAAAGTAATTCATTAGTCACATATACTAAGAGTCCAGGGGGAAGTGGATACTCTGGGTCACATGGGGCAACACAGAGGCTACATTTAGGAACAGAGGGAAGAAGAAGAGCCTATAAGGAGCAGGTTCTGTAGTAACCTGAGAGTGAGAGGTACCCAGGATCCCAGGGAAGGATGTGATTGGCTGGTTTCAATGACTGGGCAGGCAGGGAAGTAAACCCAGCAGGATGCAGAATAGGTAGACTGCTGCTGTCCAGCTGTAGGGGAACTAGCCAGTGAGAGAGTCTTTCCCAAATGGTGGGGAGCATATCAGGTAAAAGTAGGGGAACACACAGCCTTTTGGGGCCCCGTGAGGCTCAAAGATGTCAGGGCAGCATGTGAAATCTTAGCCCTTCCAAGCCAGTGGTTCATACAAGCTATGTCAACATATGGGATGCTTAGGTCCCCTGGGCTATACCGACCCCTCTAAGAGAGAAGTCCTTGCCATAATTATTGTGTCTCCTGTGAAAAAAGTCACCTTGACTGGATTGATAACCTTGGGGCATAAGCAGTTTTCTAGCAAGAGTGCTCTCAGGCCAAGGCTATATAAGTAGCTCGATGATTCATGCAGAAGTATTCTCTGCTACTCGCTTTGATTTAAATGAAAAGAGAAGGCATGCCCTGCATCATTCAGACAAATTACATATTTATTCCTCACTTGATTTTCATTTGCCACGAGGTGAATGTTGACCAGTTTCTACTTCCAGCAAAAAAGACAAGCGAACCAAAGTGAAGAGTATGTCTGTGTTCTCTTATTTCCCTGCAATTTAACTGCTGAGGAGATAATGGACTCAGGGAGACCTGAGGTTCCAGGCAGACTTTGGACCTCTGAAGTTTAATGGAGTATGTGTGTATGTGTGTGGGTGGGTGTGCTTAGTCATGTCCATCTCTTTGTGACCCTGTGGACTGTAGCCTGCCAGGCTCCTCTGTCCATGGGATTCTCCAGGCAAGAATCCTGGAGTGGGTTGCTATTTCCTTCTCCAGGGGATCTTCCCAACCCAGGGATCAAACCCACATCTCCTGCAGGTGAATTCTTTGCCACTGCACCATGTGGGAAGTTAATGCTGGGCCTGTTTAAAATCTTAGGCAAGGGACTTCCCTGGCAGTTCAATGTTAAGACTTCACCTTCTCATGCAAGGGCTGGGAGTTTGATCCCTGCTTCAGGAGATAAGAAACAATGTTGTAACAAATTCAATAAAGATTTTTTAAATGGTCCACATCAAAAAAAAAAAAAATCTGGGGCAAGGCATTTAATTTCTCTAGACCTCAAGTTCTGTACCTTTGTAATGAGGAAGTTAAACTAGATCAAGTGGTACACTAGATCAATCACTAGGTTAGAATGCACCTAAAGAACATCAGGCACATTAAAGTGCCTGACACCCAGTCAAGGCTCGTACATGGTAGTGAAAACAAAGATGACGGCTCTGACTTGAGCAGAACAAAAAGACGGGAGATCTTGAACTACGAAATTGTAATGAGATCTCAGTCCTTCCTGAAGCCCATACCTCAAGAACTGAAGGCCAAAATTCCTCTTTAGAAGCTGAATTGGTTTTTTCTTGTTCTAAATTAGTGGAGGCGGGAAAGTTCTTCTAACTCACTGAACATTCTGCATGCCCGGGAGAGCCCATTGACACCGCCCCCCCCCCCCAAGTCTCTAAAATGACACTACTGTACATCCAGCCACCACAGATGGCACTGACCGCTTACTGCTACCAAGGGAATGTCACCAAGAACGTTTGAACGCTAAGCCACAGAAATTCAACACCTGACAGCTCACATTCTGTGTACTTCACTCCATATCATAAAACACATCAGCAGAGAGCTATTGTTTTCACATTGAGCTGCTGTTGTGATAGTCTGCATTCTTTCCACAGTGGAGGAGTTCTCTCATAGAATACATCCAAGAAGTCTGTGATTTCTGACAAATCTCACCTTTCAGGAACTTTCCTGGCCTTCTAGGAAGTCATCTACACTCCGGAGGTCTCCTGATGAGCAATAGCAGGAGCTCAGTAGAGACCAGCATTCCTGGTGCCCTCACGAGCACACATCCTAAGGAATGTGACAGGTCAGACGTTCCTCTCCAAATTTTACAAAGCTTTCTAATTTTTAAAATTTATTATTAATTGGAGGATAATTGCTTAACAATGTTGTGTTGGTTTTTATCATATATCAACATGAATTAGCCATAGATATACATATGTCCAGGCTTCCCAGGTGGCGCTAGAGGTAAAGAACTCACCTGCTACTCCAAGAGACATGAGAGACACAGGTTCAAGCCCTGGGTTGGGAAGATCCCCTGGAGGAGGACATGGCAATCCACGCCAGCATTCTTGCCTCGAGAATCCCATGGACAGAGGAACCTGGTGGGCTGTAGTCCATGGGGCTGCACAGAGTCAGACACGACTAAAGAGACTTAGCACAGCACGGCATACATATGTCCCCTCCCTTTTGAACCTCCCTCCCACCCCATTCCACCCCTCTAGGCTGTAGCGGATCACCAGGCTGAGCTCCCTGCACTATACAGAAACTTCCCTTTAGCTATCTACTTTACACATATAATGTAAATATTTCAAAGTTACTCTCTCAATTTGTCCCACCCTCTCCTTCCAGCTGCGTGTCCATAAGCCTATTCTCTATTTCTGACTATTCCTGCCCTGCAGTAACTAACGGGCATGTCCCAAGAACCATCTTGGTTCATCAGTACCATTTTTCTAGATTCCATATATATGCGTTAATATTGTTTTCTTTTTGTTTTTAATTTATAAAAATTTCCAAACATATCCCAAAGTAAAAGTTATCACAACCGCCCCTGGCCCACTGCGCAATTTCAACAGTCCATCAACGAAGGCTTTCATCGGAACACCTGGAGGTTACCTGGGGCCCCTCCACTCCAAGACTGATGGCCCAGATGACATCGGGTTGGCTGTCAGCTACATTCAGTCAAAACACTCAATGAAGTGCCTGTCCTGGGCCACCTCCGAGAATCACACCAGATCCCAGACTTAGGAAGCCAGATGTATGTGAAGAATTACAGCAGAGAAGCCAAATCAAGGAGAAGAAAAGAAGGGAAATTGGGAGAATTTGGGGTGGGGGGGGGGGATGGGATTTGAACTGTGCTTTGAAGGAAATGGGAGGGATGACATTTCAGGCTGAGGTGGAGGATGTATAAGGCAGGCTGGGGCTGGGCCGGGAAGAACCGGAAAGGCCATCTTTAGAATATGATTCATAGTCTCAGGAGCTGGAGTAGGTGAAGGCCATTGGGCTGGGAAGAGAGAAATTAGTGACACTGGAAGGCGTGAATGCCTGGAGGAGGAAGTTCCTCAGGGGTTGGGCAGCAGAGCCAGAAACAGGGCAGGAAAAGAATCATCTAAAGAAAACCGAGGGTAGCAGCATGGGGGAGGGAGGGTAGCAGAGAGGATGAAGTGAAAACTTTCTCAGCCCCAGCTCTGGCCTAAAGAACCCTTTGGCTGGGGGGTTTTGGCTCCCACAAAGAAAAGAACAGAGACCCACGGAGATTTAAAATAGAGGATGGATATACAGGGTAGGGCCCTGACCCCTGGAACTCCCTGCAAACTCTCATTAGCAAAACGAGAGACCAGAACGAAAGCGAAGCAGCCGAAGCACCTGGTGAGAGTCTAAGAAACATCCGTGTTTACACTCGGTCTCTGGAACGCCTGCCTCTCCAAATACCACATCTTCCTCATCCACTCCATCCCACCACGGGCGGGCGGCTACTGTGTCGGGTGCCTGGGGGCGGGGGACCGCAGCCTGAGAGCCCTGCCAACCCCCGACCCACTCCCTCCCTCCCTCCGAGGAGCCTTCCCGCGTGGCCGGCCGGCCGGCCAGCTGCAGCTCAGTTTGTTTGCCGAGGTTTGCATGCACATATTGAGTTGCCTTTTTTTTTTTTCCAGCCAGTTCAGCAGTGTCCCGAAATTCACCCCCAGTGTAACTTCTGCCTCTGCTCCTCCCCTTCTTGGAACTGCCTTTTGTTTGTCTGGCAGCCTTGGTTCTATGGGGGTGTGTGTGATGATGATAATACGCGGACTTATATAACCCTCTGCATCTCTCAAGCGCTTCGCAGACCGGCCCTCTTGCCTCCCCCGGCCCGTGTCAGGCCGGGCGACTGGAGCGGCTAATAGGAAACCCCGACCCGAGGCGCGGAGGCCAGGAGGGAGGGCAGAAGGGGTCAGAGGCCGGCCCTTCCCGGCCCCCGGCGCCCCCGGAGGTCAGGGAGATAAGAAACAATGACTCTCGCCCCCGGGAGGAGGAAGGAAGCCCCGCTGCCGCCGCCTTATCTCCGCTCCCGTGCGTTCTCCCAGTTCCCAGAGCTGGTTCTCTAGAGAGGACTTGGAAGGCGGCTTTTGTAAGTATGATGCTCTGCTTTTTCTTTCATAAGGAAAGAACCAAAGTTTCCTCACTGCCCTTGTCCATTTCATCTTATTTATTCCTGAGAATAGATTCCCCCGCGCTCAGATACTACCCTGATTGGAAATGTGTTTCTGGCCAAAGTCTTCCACCCAAATTGGGTCCCTCTTAAAAATTGGAGGAAAAGAGGTTTCTGTTGCTCATTCATTTATTCACAAAATTGTCCCCCTCGTTTCCCCATGTCCTGGTCCTGGTGGTAGCTGACTGGACTCGACACACACATCTCACCCTACAAAGGAACCCTGGTTATTCACCTTGCTTGTTAGGTATCCAGAAATAATGTTGCAACTTTGGGCTTAACTTTCTCTGCTTTCAGGCAAATTCAGTTGTGGGAAGTTTCTTTTCACACTATGAGAAATCTCATTTTTCCATGTAGTCTTGAAACTTGTACTGGCGTGTTTAAACCTTGCAAAACACTGTCACTAGAGTGGACAGGTGAATTCTTACTAAGTTTTTCACTGTATAGCTGAAAGATCTAAATATTACAGAGAATGAACTTCTTAAGCACTAGCAAAACCCAAAGCTCTGTTGTTCGACTACGTGTTTGTAAAGGATGCTGAGTTAGTTTTGTTCTCAGGGATGATGCTCAAGGTTTTGGGAAATTGTCTTTCAACAAAAAGTGAATTTAAACTCTAGAAGAAAGATACAGTTTCTGAGCTTTTAGGAAGTATGATTTGCTAATTGAATAAGCCGAGAACACAAAGTTCTATCTTGGGTAGTTGTTCAATTTGCTTTTATGAAACCATGATTATAAGTTGGTTCACTATGAGATATAGAAAATTACTGTCTTTATTCAAGTAAGGAAACTAAGAAGTATAAATTGTAGAAAGCAGTTTTAAGTCATGTGTATGCTAGTCACTTCAGTCGTGTCTGACACTTTTGAGACCCTGTGAACTGTAACCCTCCAGGCTCCTCTGTCCATGAGATTCTCCAGGCAAGAATACTGGAGTGGGTTGTCATGCCCTCCTCCAGGGGATCTTCCTGATCCAGGGATCGAATCCATGTCTCTTGCATCTTCTGCATCGCAGGTGGATTCTTTACTGCTTAGCCACTGGGGAAGCCCTTTTAGTGTCATTAAGTGCTATGATTAATTCTCTGAGATTGATTACTTTATATAAACAGCTATGAAAACCACATATAATGTGTATCAGTGTGTGTGTATATATGTAAAAGAATTGAAGATACTATGTATGTATATGTTTAATTAAATATATATAATCATCTCTTATATTTGTTGTAACTATCCAGTGTTCAGTGTCATTACTTGATAGTATCATACCCAAAATAGATTAAGTGGAAAGATTTCATATCAAATTTCAGAATGCAATAGATCTATTTATTCATTATTTCTTCAACAAACATGGAAAACATTGTAAAATTCAGTGTTGGTTTTTTTTTTTTAAGAGTCCCTTTAAATGACATTTCGATTTAAAATTCTTTGTGGCTTCCAAGAAATTCTAAGCCATAATTAAATTTGAAAATAAGACTGGATTCTACTTGCTTTCCCCCCTAAATTTAAAAGTGAGCTGTCAACACTAAAATTCTATGCTATATCTAATTTAGTTACAAAGATCAGCCACATAATCTCAGTGTTCTTCAGAGGCATACTTGACTGTGGTAGGAGGGACACAAACTATGATTTGATCTGGCTGTGAGGCTTGGTTTTGCCATTACATGGTTATGTGACCAGCAGCAAGATCTTTCAGATTTTCAATCTCAAATTTCACCTCTGTGAAAGGAGACTAATGCTATGGGATTGGCCAACCCAATACTTATCCCAAGGAGAGGATTGTTGAAAGGATTAAAAGGAAAGAAAACGTGTAAAGTATCTAGCATGGTGTCTGAATGCAGAAGTGTTTCAGTCAATTTTAGGACTTTTCCATTTGCACAGTTTTTTCATCTTTGATTCAGTGCCTTGGTTTTTTGAGCATCTACTTTATATTGCCTGCGGTGCTAAGCACTAGTGATGCCAAAATGAACAAGAGGAGTCATATCCTGCCCGGGGGAGCTCCTACTCTAAGGAAACAAACAAACAAACAAAAAACAAAACAAATTTCTTAACAGTATAACACCTGCAAAAAACCAGAAGTTAGTTATGATTAAGTGACAGAACTGAGGGCAGAGTAATTCTCTCCAGTGAAATTCAAAGCAGCTTTTACAAAGATGATGTTGATTGTATGAGTTTTAAAGGATCAGCTGGTGATGTGGAAGGACATTCCATAAAGGAAGGGCCTTAGAGAGCAGAATAAGTAAGAAGGGCAAGATGGGGGGGATGGTGGGGATGGGGAACAGGGGGTGGGGCAGAGACTGGGAAGTGGTTTCAGTTGGTACTGGACTGTTGAGTCTAGGGGTCCTGGAGATTTAGTCAGGGGTCCAATCATGAATATGGTGGTGTCTCATGCTCAGGTAGGTGTTTGCACTCATCACTCTAGTAAAACTCAAACTCCTGTTCATGAGTCTTTTTGGTCGAGCTCATGATCCAAAGAAATGTCTTGTATATTTGCGTTAACGTAAAAAGCTTGGGCTGGCACATGTTACCTGTATCACTAAGACATTAGTTGGTTCAATAGACCATTTTGTTTATTTGGTTTTTTTTGTTTGTAGCAAACCCAACTCAATGATGGAAGCATTGTAGCACAAGTTCCTTTCCTCACTGAGACTACTTTTAAGATTATTGGTACTTTTAATATTACTGTTGAGTCAATGGAGAGTCAAGGAAAGACTTTGTTTGGGGCTGAGAAGGCAGAAAGTAGATGTGATTTATGTTTTAGGAAGATTTTATACAGATCATCTACTATGCAGTGTGGAATGTAGGGTGGGCAAAGGCTTAGGGAGTGATAGTGCTGTAAACTACGAGATCAATGGAAAGACTATTGTAAACAAGTGAGAACTGCTAAGGCCTGAGCAGTGTAGGTGGACAACAGGGCACAGACTGCTGAGATATTTAGAAGGTGGAACATTCTCAACTCGGGGACTGAATGAAGGAATGGAGAAAAAAGGAAACACCTATAATATATTAGCTTTAAGCTTGCACATGGGTAGCTATAATAGACTACCATAAAACAAGAAGGGGTACAAGTTAACAGAAGGAAGTTGAGTTAGCTGGGGCTGCTTATTTAACTTATATGCAGGGTATATCATGAGAAACGCTGGGCTGGATGAAGCACAAGCTGGAATCAAGATTGCTGGGAGAAATATCAATAACCTCAGATATGCAGATGACACCACTCTTACGGCAGAAAGTGAAGAACTAAAGAGCCTCTTGATGAAAGTGAAAGAGAAGAGTGAAAAAGTTGGCTTAAAGCTCAACATTCAGAAAACTAAGATCATGGCATCCAGTCCCATCACTTCATGGCAAATAGATGGGAAAACAGTGGAAACAGTGATAGACTTTGGGCTCCAAAATCACTGCAGATGGTGACTGCAAACATGAAATTAAAAGACGCTTGCTCCTTGGAAGAAAAACTATGACCAACTTAGAGCATGTTAGAAAGCAGAGACATTACTTTGCCAACAAAGCTCCATTTAGTCAAAGCTATATTTTTTCCAGTAGTCATGTATGGATGTGAGAGTTGGACTATGAAGAAAGCTGAGCACAGAAGAATTGATGCTTTTGAACTGTGGTGTTGGAGAAGGTTCTTGAGAGTCCCTTGGAGTGCAAGGAGATCCAACCAGTCCATCCTAAAGGAAATTAGTCCTGAAAATTCATTGGAAAGACTGATACTGAAGCTGAAACTTCAATATTTTGGCGATCTGATTCGAAGAACTGACTCATTTGAAAAGACCCTGATGCTGGGAAAGATTGAAGGCAGGAGGAAAAGGGGACGACAGAGGATGAGATGGTTGGATGGCATCACCAACTCGATGGACATGAGTTTGAGTAAACTCCAGGAGTTGGTGATGGACAGGGAAGCCTGGCGTGCTGCAGTTCATGGGGCTGCAAAGAGTCGGACACCACTGAGCGACTGAAATGAACTGAACCGAACTGAACTGAATGTTGGGTTGAGAGGCTAACCTACAACATTAAGTAATATAAGAAGTCAGTTTTTGTTTAATCTTTTTTATATATAAATGATACTGTTTTTTGTTTCCTTTACAGTGTTGTATTAGTTTCAGGTATACAACAAAGTATATATGTATATATATACACATATACATACACATATACATATATGACTGAATCAATTTTTTCAAATTCTTTTCCATTATAGGCTATTACAAGATATTGACTATAGTTCCCTGTGCTATACAGTAGGTCCTTGTTGGTTATCTATTATATGCATAGTAGTATATACTTTAATCTCCAAATCCCAATTTGTCCCTCCCCGACCCCTTGCCCCTCTGGTAACCATAAATTTGTTCTCTATGTTTGTCAGTATGTTTCTGTTTTGTAAATAAGTTCATTTGCATCATTTAAAAAAATTCCACATGAAATCACTTATATGTGGAATCTAAAAAAATGATACAAATTATCTTGCTTATATGTAAAACGTAGCTTTTTAAAAAGTATAAAATTGCCAAATTTGTCTTAGAAATGTAGAGACAAAACATAGAAACTGGGCTCTTCCCCTTTATGCTCAGTCCCCCAGAAGAAATGTCAGTCTCTGGGCTCACTGGGGCTCTGAGCTTTCATCGTGTACCTCTGCCGTTGAGCGGGTTGTTTCCCACTCAGTTTCAACAGGAAGGCCATGTCCAGAGTAGTCTTGCCAATAACTTTGTATACCCTCAAAAAGAGAAATCTGTACTTCCTCTAAACCTTCAGAAACAAGCAGAGACTTGGAAAAAGATCCGTAGGCGAGTAGAATACTTATTCATAAAGAGCACATATTCATGAAGAATTTATACTTACTCATCACGAAGTAGCTCTTTCCTTAGCAGGGTTTTTATTTTACTTCCCTGGAATTGAGGACCCACTCAGAGACTAGAGGAAAAGAGGAAACGTATAAGACTAAAGCAAAGAAGGTGATTTCTTACCTGGCTGTGACTTGTCCCACAAACATTTCCTCCTTCAGGGTGAGCAGGAAGTTCTTCCCATTGACTTGAATGGTGGATCCTGGAAAGGAGAGGTGTGTCACATTTGTAAATTTTTTAAAGATAACAAGAGGAAGAATTTTAACATTTAGAGTGAACAGAAAACAAGCTGATTAGCAGACAGGAAGCTGTGACTTTTTAAGTCTTTGAGGTCTGATTACTTGATAACCTTAGTTTTCTTATAGCCTTTTACCCTTTCTAATCTTCTATGGCAAAGCCTCTATTGGATTTCCTGAATTTTAGAGCTCTTACCCACACCTGAACCCTTCAGAGCAAAAACCATTTATTACAAAAGGGGCTTGCCCTAGCCTTCATGGCTGGTCTCACAAAGTCAAGTATAATATTTCCTCCTGGTAGGTAAACTGTATCAACATATTTAAAAGGAGATTTAAGAAACTTTTGTCACCTCCAAATATAGAGTTTTATCACTCATCAGAAAGATAGTATTTGATTATTATATGAATTCCATCTGGCTTCTGGGAGCTCACTTCAAATTCCCCAAACTTCAGAGATTATCTTTGGTTTCTGAGATGATGTAAAAGGTTTTAAAACAGTTTAAAAAGAAAGTGAGGAAGGAAGGAAAGGAACTGTCACTATCTTTAATATAAAATAATCACCAAATATATACTTTAGAATAGGATGAGCTAGTATTATGGGAAAGTTTATTATTTAAAGAAGGAGCAAGATATATTGGGGGGAATTCCCATTAGCATGCTTGAAAGCATGAGAAATATACCGAGCCCCCATAAATGGTGCTGGCCATTCTGCTTTTAGGTTACTAAAGCCATTTAAAGTCTGGCTTCCTAAGCAAGGACTTCGTCTTCATGATCTTTTGGGGTTTGCTGACATAATGATTGAGTCCAGGCTGGGTGCTGCTGGAGCCACTGTGCTCTCCTACGTAGTGTTTGAAGAGGGCTGGGGTGCAGCTGTGCTGGCCCCCAGACACTTGAGTCCAGAATACTGCTGAATTTTTGCTTCATTTCTGGGCTCCATGCAAAGCTGGAAGTGCCCCAACTCTCTCTTGGGTTTGGCTTCCTGTTCACATGTTTTCTGGGCTCATGTCATTGTGCATGAAGTAATGGTCCCACATGCGTACACCATCCACAATGGCAAGATTTGTGTGGCTCGGCGTAAGCTTCCTAATGAGGACATTTTGGACCTTCCAACAACTCCTTCGGGAAGGCGGTTGGAACCGCTTATTACTTTCCAAGGTGAGGGGAGCAGAAACAGAGTGCATTTCTGCAACAGGACTAAAGCCACTTTTAGGAGACGATTAAAGGAAACATTTCTTTTCACACATCTATCTAAACGCATGTACGTGTAGAGTATACAGAAATGCCTTCAATCCACAGTTTTAAAATATTAGTTACTGTTTCAGCATTTCACTAACTATGAATGGTGCTAGTGTTTTCCACCAGGGACTGTTATTTGAATGACATTTCTCTGCAGCAAAATCTGATGAGTTTACGAAGTTTGAGAGCCAGGAAATGCAGTGCAGTTTCTGAACCACAGAGAAAGCCCAGACAGCTCAGGTCAGTCATGCAGTAGCTCTCCAGCGTGGCTTCCTAGGTGCCAAGTACAGTAGCACACTAATTCAGAGAGAGACGCCAAACCAAACTTTCAAACGAAAGCTCTTAAACCATCAAGCCTGACTTCTGGACATATTATCAGCAGGTGAAATTGTGGCGCACACCACACTTGTTTGTGGATGTTTAATGTCAAATTAGTTGGGCTACCTGGTGGCTCAAACAATAAAGAATCTATCAGCCTGCAATACACGAGAACCAGGTTTGGTCCCTGGGTTGAGAAGATCACCTGGAGAAGGAAATGGCAACCCACTCTGGTACGTTTGCCAGAAGAATTCCATGGAAAGAGGAGCTGGTGGGCTACAGTCCATGGGGCCGCAGAGAGTCAGACACAACTGACACTTTCACTGCTTTTCAGTGTCAAATTAATGGGCACATGTGCCAACATTTTTTAGAATTTTAGAGCAGGATGTGATTTTGGAGGTCTTCCAATCTAACCTGTTATTTTACAAGCAGAGAGATTGAGACTCATATGAGCTCACTTCAAACGCACACGTGTACTTCAGAGTCTTAGGTCGAGTCGTTGCTTGCAGAAAATATGATAGATCTGGCTAAAGGAAAAAAAAAGAATAAAATGACCCAAAGCTGGACTGGTGGTTCCTTTTCCATTCACGTTTGTGTAGCCCAACTTTAGGGCTGTGGGCTGCTCTTGTTTTCTTGCTTCAGGAGCAATTCAGGTTCTCAGACTAGATATACTTGACCAACACTCGAATAAACTCCAGACAGACCAAGGGTCGATGTGTGACTCAGATCCTGATGATACAGTGATACTCAATCAGTGCATGGAGTTCTGGGAAGAGATGATTAGAGCTAAAAATGTAGAAAAGAGCCCAAGGCACAACCTTCATGCCTTGGAATCTGAAAACCTGACCAGAGAGATGAGACCTTCCCCCGTCTAAACAGCAACAGAGACCCTCTAACTAAATGCTGCATTGTGTGGCACAGATTTTAAGTGCTGTAGGAATTCTGGGGAGATAGATAAATGAAACCTGAAGTTGTCAGCTGATCCTTGAGGCTACACTCGAACATGACTGAAGTGACTTAGCGTGAATGCACGCACACATGCACGCATATAACTATAAATCTACAATGATATATTTACGGTATTGAAAGTGCAAAATAAATAGCTAATTAAATATAAAGAAAACTATAAACCAACAATATTGTGTTGTTGGCATCAAATTAATTGGTTAAAATTAGTCATATTGATTTTATTTGCCAAATGATGCTGTTTTGCTGAAACTAAAGAATAAATTTGTTTTAACCAGTGTTCATTAATAATATTGCCAAAAAGGAGAGAGAAATATTTTAATTAAAAATTTCCATTGCACATTTCCTACTCTGACTATTTATAGTGAATTATTACAAATTAGTACATATAAAGGAAGAAGGGATCCAGGTTCCATCTGTTGGTGTTGAGATTATGGAACTAAAAACTATGGTGTCTCAGTCATCCTATCACCTTACACTCTCTTGGCAAATAAAACTTCACAGCACAGGAGAAGTGTTTGACTCTCACATGGAGACACATATTAAGCAGGTGTAAATATCTGCCTCTGTTCTTTCTTTAATCACCTCTATCTTTGAATGACTGCACTATTTTCCTACACATTATCATTCCGGTGATGACAAAGCAAAGCCTCCATCTATACAATGAATGAAAACTCTAGTCTCACTTCATGAAAATATCTTTGACTGCAAATTATACCATGGAAGGTTGTATCTTTCTTAATTGGCTTGGAAAACAATTCAGTGCCAGTAATAACGATCATCAATGTTTGTTGGCCACTTATTCTAAATTTCTTATGAGGATGTTTGCCTGTCATCCAGGAGAAGGCAATGGCACCCCACTCCAGTACTCTTGCCTGGAAAATCCCATGGACAGAGGAGCCTGGTGGGCTGCAGTCCATGGGGTCGCTAAGAGTAGGACACGACTGAAGTGACTTAGCAGTAGCAGCAGCAGCCTGTCATCCTCATATCAACCCTGTGGAATTAGATACTGTTTTTAATCGTCATTTTTCTGAAGAGGAGACTGAGGCATAAAGAAATGAAGTAACTCGCTCAGGGTCACCTAGCCAATGGATGCTGTAACCTGGAATTCACACCTAATTCCTGCCGCTCCCAGTAGTAGATTCTGAATAGCCACAGAAAGGATGTTGTTGTTTGACATTAGGCTATGATCCAGCATGACCACAGCCAGATACTGGAAGCCTCAAAGTCAAATGTAAATTTTTATTTTGGAAGATCACAGGGTATCATGCATAATTATAAACATAAGCATTTATATGTCTTCCAGGAACATATTTTTAAAAATAGAGATCTCCATGATGCTTATAATAATTTATAATGTTAGAGAGTATAGAAGTTCTCCTGGAACTCACCAACTCCCAGGCTGAAAAGCACAGGGGCAGAGTTGAAAGACTGACTGGGCTGGATATGACAGATGACAGCATGGTGGAAAGGGGTGGAGGAATTGATCTGCCAGGAATGGAAAAAGACATAAGGGCAAGAGTGGGTGAGAGGAAGAGTCCAGCAACGGGAAGCCACCTGCAGGGAGGTCCTGCCACCACAATTTCTCTAAGAGTGAAGCTTCCAGAGCAGAGCAGAGGACCTGGGACTGTCCATATTTAAGCTGAATCATCAGAGTCAGTTCAGAACAAGAAGAGATTCCAGGTCTACTGCATTGAAATAATCTACACCCATTAACTCTGAGAATATTCATTAATGAAGAGGTCAGAGAGCTCCGAAGGAAATGTCTTAACATTATTATATGAGCAAGAGAAACATTTTTTCAATTTCCAATTATTTATTGTTATTATGTAGAAATATGATTAATTTTAAAACTTTATTTATTTTTAATTGAAGGATAATTGCTTTACAGTATTGTGTTGGTTTCTGCCAAACATCAGCATGACTCAGCCATAGGCATACATATGTCCCCTCCCTCTTGAACCTCCTTCCCACCTCCCGCCCCATCCCACCCCCTCTATGTTGTTACAGAGCCTCGGTTTGGGTTCCTTGAGTATTCCTTATGTAAAATAGCTAGCTGATGGGAATTTGCTGTAAGAGAAATATTTTTTAAATGCAGAGGAAATTTGGAGTGGTGAAATAGTGTGTGTTCTTCTTTTCTTAAAGCTTATATATCTGAGAGCTTATATTTCTTTATAAGATGTATATAAATATTTCTTCTCTTTCTTCCTCCTTTTTATTGATTTTACAAATAAGAATGAGCTTTAATATAATTTTGGCCAATTAAGAGTTTATCCCTTTTTTTTATTGGAGTATAGTTGCTTTACAATGTGGTATTAGTTTCTTCTGTACAGTGAAATGAATTAGCTCTGAGTTTACATATGCGTGCGTGTCTCGCAGTCACTTCTGACTCTGTGTCCTCATGGACTGTAGCCCGCCAGACTCCTCTGTCCATGGAATTTCCCAGGCGTGAATACTGAAGTGGGTTGCCATTTCCTATTCCAGGGGATCTTTCCGACTCAGGGATCGAAACTGCATCTCCTGCAACAGGGAGGCAGTTCTTTACAGCCTCTCTTTTTTGATTTCCTTCCCATGTAGGTCACCACAGAGCACTGAGTAAAGTTCCCTGTGCTATACAGTAGGTTCTCATTAGTTATCTGTTTTTATTGTCTTTTATGTATCATATCTGCATTTATTTATGTTAAATGCATACATAAACACTGTATTTATGTTAAAATGTGCTCTTCATGGCAGCAAGATTGTTTCATCCAATACTGAATACATTAAACTGGGTATTTCCTCTTATTCTTAGTATCCAAGTTAATTTTAGTCACTTATATTTTTCACCTCTCCTAAATGCAGAATAGAAACAAATTTACCACTTGGAAATGCTTGCTTTGCTACTCATCAAATAACCGCTTACAGTCACTTTAGATTTTATGATTCTGCACATATTCCTTTAAAATAGGTCTTAGCAGCTGAAATTAGACGTCATTCAACTTTTAAACTTGGAACGCTTTGTACACCTTTCAAGAGAAACTCTTCTTTATTGACTTTATGAAATCCAGTCAGAGAATAATATGAAATGAATATAATGGAAAGTCTTTCCCTAGGTGAATAGAAAGTCAAATGGAAACTTCTATAAAAGGACCGAATGACCCACAATACTTCAAAGTCTCTTGGAGTGACTGTAAGAAACTCAGTCTGAATGAAATTTGGAGAATGCTCTTCCTAATGACATCCTCCTATGAAGGTGTGAAAGGCAACATCTGAAAGATAAATCACTAATGAAATGCAGCTGATGCCACTCTTGCTTTCCTCTGTTGTAGGTGCTGACGGCCAGCCCCATCATCTGAGGGAGGTGAATTTGGCAAATGACATGCAGGTTCTCCAAGACAGAGTAATTACAGAAAATCGTCAAAGGTACTCAATATCAGATATTGATCTCTGTCTCTTTTTTTAATTAATTGAGGTTTGTTTGTTTTGACTGCACTGCGTGGCATGTGGAATCTTAGTTCCCTGACCAGGGATCAAACTCACATCCCCTTTTTGGAAGCAGAGAGTCTTAACCACTGGACAACCAGGTGAGTGCATACTCAGTCATGTCTGACTCTTTGTGATCCCATAGACGGTAGCCTGCCAGGTCCCTCTGTCCATGGAATTTTCCAGGCAAGAGTACTGAAATGGGTTGTCATTTCTTATTCCAGGGGATCTTCCCAACCCAGGGATCAAACCTAAGTCTCTTGCCTCTCCTGCATTGGCAAGCATATTCTTTACCACTGTGCCACCTGGGAAGCCCTCAGCGAAGTCTCAAATATTGATTTCTTGGTTAATTAAACCATGACACTAGCAATACCTGAGTACTCCATGTCACTTGGAGAGGGTAGCATTTCATTTATCAGAAAATGAGGAGTTGATAATTCTGCTCTTCCCTATAGCACTCTCTTCCTTTTTGGCTGAAAAAGCTAAAAGGCAGAATCACTGCAGGATATTTTCTTCAGGAATGGCCAAAGAACCATCTGAAGAATCATGTTGGTTTATTAACATTTTATGAGCTATTCCAGAGGCTCAGGGGAATTCCAGGGGGTTGTTCATGGCAGGTCTGCTATGCCCAGTCATCCACAATTTCGACGTGAAGACTGCAGGTGTCATCCATGCTGTTCACAGCTTAACCTCATAGTTTCTCTCCTCGGTCAGAAACATTGGTGCCTAGAGTGTTGTTGAGCCAGGGCGAGCCACAGAGACCCACCTCAGCAATACAGCCTCGGTTGTGAAAACATTCTTAGGGGTGTTGACTCATATGAGTTTATACCACACCCCCTCCCCATGAGTTTTTCTCAAATGTCAACATTGAAAGTTGTTTCCACCCACAGTGAAAACTAACACCATGGAAACTGTTGAGCTCCTCTTGGTTTTTTCAGCTCATCGAAATCATTGCCCTTTGCTTGATTTTCATTCTAATTCTTATGTTAACCTAGGTTGACCTGGAATAAGTCCTTTAATCACCAAAAAGCTCATGAAGGTCACACAAGCAAAACAAAACAAAAATTTTCAAGTCTGACCTAAATTTCTGGTTTGTCTTTTGAGGGTTGATGTCTCCAGCTTTTCTTTCTAATACTTATGGAATTCAACATTTTGTCCTCATATTACAGATTGCAATGAAAGAAGGGAAATAGCTGGAAACATATTGGGGGTGGGGGTGGACCAGGGTTGCTTCTTTGACATAGTCATGAGCACTGGCAGTTCTCTAATTCTCAGAGCTTTGTCTGCAGGTGGCCTGGGGTCTCACCAGTAATGTATTAGATTCCTGTTATTCACAAGCTAAATCAACAGAAGGAGAAGACAAGCTGAAATTTAGGTCTTCTTTACTTTGAAACTCCAAATGGGAGAGGAAAGTATTCCAAAGCAAACTGAAAATGATACCTGTTTAGGAATAAGCTCAATAAACAGTACAACTGTGACTTCTTAAATCTGCTTCATCATCTTGAGTCAGTTTACCAGAACTTTTTCTTGTGAACCTCTCATCCAGTGTACCCATTTTTCTGTAGGAAAGAAAGAAGTTGTTCTTGAGTATCATGTCATTCAAAATTAACTATAGAAAAGGCTGGAAAACCCTTAATACTGGAGGTCACCCTGTATCATCCCAAGAGGTCACTCAAGACCTGCTTTCTCAAAGCATCTTTCTGAGTTTCTCTTGGGCTATGAGGAGACCACTTTGCTGGGATGCATGTTGTTTATTATCTGGCCAGTATTCTTTCAGGGCTTCCCTGGTGTTTCTGACAGTAAAGAATCTGCCTGCAAAGCAGGATTTGATCCTGGGTTTGATCCCTAGGTTGGGAAGATCTCCTGGAGAAGCACATGGCAACCCACTCCAATATTCTTGTCTGGAGAATCCCATGGACAGAGGAGCCTGGCAGGCTACAGCCCATGGGGTTTCAAAGAGTTGGACACAACTGAGCACTAAGCACAATATTCTTTCACACATTTCTCCCTTTAATGAGTCGTTTCACCACTTTAAGTATTATATCCTTTCATTTCTCAGCCTGTCCTTATGATGAGAAAATAGAATGCATTTACTCTAATACTGGATGAAATCAGAATCACTTGCTCAAATTTAACACACATGACACTTATTTCCTAAAAATCTGCAGAACCCTGTTAGAGCCAACTCTAGTCTGCTGTTTTCATCTTTTGGACTGGAAAATTCAGGGTCTGACCAGCTGCCAGCTTCAGAGATCTCTGCCCCTCTTCCTCCATAATTTGAGCTGGATTAGATAGGTAGCTAAGATCCTTCCCACTGCCACATCTGTATTCTCATAGCTGTAGTCCTCCCAGCTGGCAAATTTTATAGAAAGAAATGGGTCCTTTCTGTGTAGGGACCATTTTAATGAGTCTGAAGTTTTCAAAATGCTGCCGTGTGCATTTTGACTGGCTTTCTGCTCATGTCATTGGGGTATAAAGTCCTTTCATTTGCTATTTTTCCAGCTTTAAGAACTGCTTACCTGAAGCTCATTGAACTTGGCATCACCTCCAAAACACATAGCATAAGAAACAAAACCAGGAGATGTCATAAAGCAGATCTCAGAAGCTGGCCAAGCATCCCCTGGCTGTTTGCCAGAAGGTTCTCTCTTGTTCCAAGGAGAGATAGGTATAATAAGACATCGAAAGGACAATTAAATTTCACAGCTTGGGGGAGATTTTTGAGAGCTCTTGTCAAAAATGTTCACACCTGTGGAACAGGCTGTTATGTTTTGTGGAGCCTGGTATTCAGCTTGAAATGCACCTGCCAAAATCTGAATGGCTGCTATTGTACCTTCTGGACTCAAAAACTGCACTGTCAGACGAGGTTTGGTGCACACAGATGGGATAGTTTAAAACAGCGACTATGTTGTTTGTAAGGAAATTAAGACCTTTCCTAGCCCTGTGGATGCTTTTTGGGGATGGAAAATGTTAAAAGCATGCCTTAGCTGTGTTGCCCTGGCACTTTATTTATTTTTATTACATGAATTATTTAAGTTATACTCAAATATCTTAATTTAAATTTGAGTATTTTTTAAAAATCGTCTGTAGACTGTAATAGTAAACAACATCTTTTCAAAGAATCAATTTCATATGTGGACCCTAAAAACCAGTAACATTATTCTCATCTTGGTATCTGAGGGCGTGTAAATCTTGCTGCAGAGTATACAGAGCTGACGGCGCATGCTAAGAAGACTCTTGTGACCACCTTTACCCTTAACATTTCTCATGAAGGAGGGCAATTTAGGACTCAAAATCTTAATGTCAGTTAAAATCATGTATTTGTTGTAAAAACAATATAATTGCTACCTAATGGGAACTTTTTTTTTAAGTTAAGAAGCACACATGCTTAACCCAAACCCATAAATCTTTTCTAGGTGAATATATGCTAGGTGGAATCCTAGAAAATTGCAGCTAACTGGCTATTTTTTACCTACAAAAGCAGTAATTTTATATGGTACTACCTAGTGGTTTACATAGTTGGAAACTTGGAGGATGGACAATTTTACTTGGATTTTTTTTCGCCTACCTTTCTATCAAAACAGTGTCCAATTTCTTCATTATCTTCATTTTTCATAGTTTAAAGTTGTGTATCATCTTCCATTACATGGATGTAGGAAATAAGTTGTTTTTTCTTTTTCCTTATAAAAGAAAATACTCAAAACATCACAATCAGTACCTTCTCTCCCAGGGCCATTCAATTTGTCTGCATTCTTGTGCTCTGTTTGTCTGTTTTTGGCTGCACTGGGTCTTCATTGCTGCTCAGGCTTTTCTCTAGCTGCTGCGCACAGACTTACTGTGGTGGCTTCTCTTGTTGGGGAGCATGGACTCTAGGGCTCATGGGCTTCAGTAGTTGTGGCTCCCAGGCTCTAGAGTAGTTGTGGTGCACGGGCTTAGTTGCTCCACCATATGTGGAATCTTCCCAGACCAGGGATCAAACCCATGTCTCCTGCATTGGCAGGTGAATCTTTACCACTGAGCCATCAGGGAAGCCCTCCTCATGCTGGTTTTTAAAATAGGATCTTCTCCCGCACCATGCGTCCATCCATCTGAATTAAAATACTTTCACATACGAGTCTTTCAATACAAATCTAAGTGATAAAGGAAGTGTTAGTTCATGCAAGTATACAAACACGCACACATGGTATGTATGTAGTTAAATGAATCTGTTTAGACAATATACCCTCCAAGTCGATGAACTTGTACTTAAAGAAAACCCAACTCAGAGTCAGACACGACTTAACAACTAACTAACAACGAGTAGTAACAACAACTCCAGTGGGACAAGAAACGTTGCGCTCATCAGGCTGTGCCACCTTCACCTGGCTCCTCTGTTCTCGTCTGACTAGGACCCGGCAGATGACCCTCTCAGTCTTCTCTGACTGCCATCAGACTCATGCTTTGTCTCCCGTATCCGAGAAGCAAACTGTAGCAGTGTTGACCCACCAGAGGAAACCCTTTGCTCTTGCCCTCATGACACATTCCGGCAGGAAGTTCAGAGGAAAATAACAATTCCGGTGAAGATGAGGAATGGGGAATGGGAGGGGGGAAGCAGCTTAATTATGATGAGCCTGGGGACTGGGGGCTGGGAATAGTCACAAGTGGAGATCAAGAAGAAGAATGGGATGATGTCATTCTTTACGAGGACACTCTCTGAAATGAAATCAGGTCACACACAATGATCTGTTCTCTGCCCAGATGCATTGTGTTAACAAGAGATTATTTTGTGGTCATGCTTCTTAGGAGGGGTCTAAGGACCCTGTTCACATTAAGATCTTCCCCAAGACATCTTTAAAATGGATAAGAAGGGCAGAACCATTTCATCCAGTGCTGAAAAATGGCCCACACTAGGTTTACAGCATTTTTTAAGACCACTGAGTTTAGGACAGAGTGTCCGAATTCTTATAACATAGTGAATTTCAAGAAGCAGAGCGTAATGACATGGCTTGGTATCAGGCCAGAGATCTTAAACTGGTGCCCTTTTTGGTAGGATAATTCTGAAGTTAAAATGGAATATATTTCTCAGTAGAAAGTTGGCACTTCCTGAAAAGAAATACTGCCTTGTACCATGGTAAGACATTTTTAGGACTGATTAATTCTGCTTGCAGAGGAAGCATTTGATCTGTGTCGATCTTGAGTTCCTAATACCCCTGATGGTGGATATATTCAATTTTAAGTTCCTTCTCTCAATGGTGTCCTGATTTCACCTCATTCATCTGCTTAGATTTTGCCAGAGTGCATCACAATTACAAATGAAGGTTAGATTTTCTAGGAAGTTAGCCCTGGAATAGTTAGTTACATGATGGGTTCAAATCCTGTTATTAAGATTCTGTTGTATTGCATTAATAGGCTTCATACAAATAAGTCATTGTCTGAGACCTTTTTTAAAGGATATTTTTGCTGCATGAGTCTTTGCAATAGAACTGAAACCTTGCAGCCTTTTTACACTGTCATCTGTGGTTTAGAGTATCTGTAAAAATGAAGGTTCGATTTTGGTAAACCACTGGTATTCAGGTGCTTGTTTGTATCTAGGGACAAGATCTTTCTCTCTCTTATAGAGTATACAGAGATGTAAAAGTAAAATTGGGTTAAAGTGGGAATTCGTGTTTGTCATATGACTTTGCTCACTGATGACTAGAGAACTTGTGTAGTAAGTTAGGGCAGAGGTGAGGTGATGATGTACATGTCACAAGAGTATGTGAAAACTGTTGCAGATTGTGGCTATCAACATGGAAAGAGGCATGTTTTGAAAGAATCCTATTCTGAGCAGATTTTGAAATGAACTGCAGTGATTTCTGCTAACCTTATTGTTGATTGCCAGGTAATTAGGCTATGGGGCTTCCCTGATAGCTCAGCCATTAAGAATCCACCTGCAACGCAGGAGACCCAGGAGATGAGGTTTTGATCCTTGGGTCAAGAAGATCCCTTGAAGGAGGAAATGACAACCCACTCCAGTATTCTTCCCTGAAAATCTCATGAACAGAGAGTGTGGCATGCTATAGTTCACAGGGACACAAAGAGTCAGACATGACTAAGCAACTGAGCACAATTAGGCTATAGGACCTTTGAGGGAAAATAATTATTTAAAGATTTTTAAAATAACCAAAATATTTCCCCAAAAAATATTTTCAGCACCATCAGGAGTTCCCAAGTTTTCAAGACAGTGCTTTATTTTTTTTTTTTTTCTAGTTGGCATTAAAAAAATCTGAGGCCATGATCAAAAGTTGACAATGGCAGCTAAATAAGGCAAGTGTTTAAGGCAAGTGGATTTCTTTGTAAGAAAATACACTGCTTACAAAGAAAATCAATTAGGTGTAGCTACTTACAATGAAATTTACCATAAAATTAATTTTAAAATTATTTACTTTTACAGTTTTACCGAGAAAAGATTGGATGTATTTTCTGCATTAAAATTTGTTTATTCTACTCTGTATGACTTTCTCTAGGTCCACCTAATAGTGCCAATAGTAAAGGGCACTATTTCATTCCTCCTTATGACTGAGTAGTATTCCATTGTATATATGTCCCACATCTTTATCCATTCCTGTGTTGATGGATATTTAGGTTGCTTCCATGTCCTGGCTATTGTAAACAGTGCTGCAGTGAACATTGGTATATCTTCTGGAATTATGGTTTTCTCCAAGTATACGCCCAGGAGTGGGATTATTGGTTCATATGGTAGTTCTATTTTTAGTTTTTAGTTTTTTAAGAAACCTGCATATTGCTCTCCATAGTTCCTGTATCAGTTTACGTTCCTATTAACAATGTAGGAGGGGTCCCTTTTCTCCACACCCTCTGCAGCATTTACTGTTTATAGACTTTTTGATGATGGCCATTCTGATTGGTATGAGATGGTACTTCATTGTAGTTTTGATTTGCATTTTCTTATAATTTGTGATGTTGAGCATCTGTTCACATGCCTTTTAGGTATCTGTACTCCTCTTTGGAGAAATGTCTGTCTAGGTCTTCTGCCCATTTTTGATTGGATTATTTTCTTGGTATTGAGTTATATGAGGTAAGAATGCCCTAACAGAGTTAAACCCATCCTACACTATTCATAGGCATCTGATCTGGCCAGACATGATGGGACTCAGCAATGGCCAGGAGCCATGGGAGCAGCCAGTTAGCATATCAGTGTTGTGCTGGAAGGGGTATGGACGGTCTGTGGATATCCAAAGAATCCTGGCCTACACTGAGGGTTGATTGCATTTTTTGTTTACTCTGTAATTTTCTACACAATTAGCATATGCTTGTCTCCCTTCCCTCCATGGGCTGTTGTAAATATAAGATAAAAGAAGTAAAAGTACCTTTGGAGGGAACAGATGTTTGGAGCCACTCAAACATGACCTATTACTGTTGGATTAAAAGGCTAAGATATTGCGTGGTATTCATTAGTTCCCTTCAGACTGTTCTTTCCCAGCACCTTATTTCTCCCCCCTTATTCTTTTAGTTTTATATCTCTTCCAGTAAACTAATCCCAATGTGTATTTTGATGGCTGGCAAAAGTTCAAAAATGCTTTGCATACACAGGAGGCTATAGAATCACTCAGATTATAACTACATATTCAGTGCATTTAAAAGAAACACTTCAAAATGAAATACCTTTACTGGTTGAAGCATTAAAAATAGGAGTGAAAAGATTAGCTCCTACTATATTATACACTTGAAGCTGTTGGAATTCAGGTTAGGAAAAAGATGTGCAAGGTTAACTAACTGGGAATGGGGGCTGTTGCTTGCAATATCTTGTTGACTGGCTCCTTTTGCATGAAAATGGATTAAGAAATTGCCATCATCTGCATCCCCTAGAGAGAGGTCAGAGAGGAAAAAATTACATCCTTCTGCCTTTTGTCAGTGCTTGTCACAAGACTGCCTTTTTCTTAAGGAAATACTCCATTTTCTGGTTGCTTTTCCACCCCGAGCACTGACTTACAGAGGAATTTCTTTCAAATGTCAGTACAGTGTCAGTTTAGTAGTTTGTGGAGAAATATCAATAACCTCAGATATGCAGATGACACCACCCTTATGGCAGAAAGTGAAGAGGAACTAAAAAGCCTCTTGATGAAAGTGAAAGAGGAGAATGAAAAAGTTGGCTTAAAGCTCAACATTCAGAAAACGAAGATCACGGCATCTGGTCCCGTCACTTCATGGGAAATAGATGGGGAAACAGTAAACAGTGTCAGACTTTATTTTGGGGGGCTCCAAAATCACTGTGGATGGTGACTGCAGCCATGAAATTAAAAGACGCTTACTCCTTGGAAGGGAAGTTATGACCAACCTAGATAGCATATTGAAAAGCAGAGACGTTACTTTGCCAACAAAGGTCTGTCTAGTCAAGGCTATGGTTTTTCCAGTGGTCATGTATGCATGTGAGAATTGGACTGTGAAGAAAGCTGAGTGCCAAAGAATTGATGCTTTTGAACTGTGGTGTTCGAGAAGACTCTTGAGAGTCCCTTGGACTGCAAGGAGATCCAACCAGTCCATTCTGAAGGAGATCAGTCCTGGGTGTTCTTTGGAAGGAATGATGCTAAAGCTGAAACTCCAGTACTTTGGCCACCTCATGCGAAGAGTTGACTCATTGGAAAAGACCCTGATGCTGGGAGGGATTAGGGGCAGGAGGAAAATTGGATGACAGAGGATGAGATGGCTGGATGGCATCACCAACTCGATGGACATGAGTTTGAGTGAACTCCGGGAGTTGGTGATGGACAGGGAGGCCTGGTGTGCTGCGATTCATGGGGTCGCAAAGAGTTGGACACAACTGAAGGGCTGAAACATCACTTCTAAGTGAAAGGAAGGGAATGTAACTTACATTTCTAATTGGAAATCCATCTTAGTTTAAAAGACTTTCTCTCTAACTAGAGAAATACTAAGACAGGCTTTGTATGATACAACTTGTGTCTGGATGTAGGAATATACACTCAGAAGGTGTGTGGAAGTCTCATTAAAGATTTCTCTCTGAAAGCTTAGTACAATACCTGTACCAGAGATTGTACATGAGAAATACCTGTATCTGGAAGAATATAGAATTTTTTATGGAAGTCTCTTAAAAATCTATGATGCTTAAAATTTCTGGACATGGGAAATTTCCTATAATTAGAATTGTTGTTGTTTAGTCGCTAACTCATGTCTGACTCTTTACAACTCCATGGACGGGAGGCCCGCCAGTCTCCTCTGTCCATGGGATTTTCCAGGCAAGAATACTGGAATGGGTTGCCATTTCTGCCTCCAGGAGATCTTCCTGACCCAGGGATCGAACCTACATCTCCTGCATTGCAGGTGGATTCTTTACTACTGAGCCACTGAGGAAGCCCATAATTAGAATAATGTTGCCTAATTAGTTAAAATGTCCCTAAAATCATGCAGGCGAACTAGAGATCAAATTGCCAACATCCGTTGGATCCTAAAAAAGCAAGAGAATTCCAGAAAAAACATCTACTTCTGCTTCATTGACTACAGTAAACCCTTTGACTGTGTGGATCACAACTGTGGAAAATCCTGAAGGGGGAATACCAGACCGTCTTAACTGCCTCCTGCAAAAGCTGTATGCACATTAAGAAGCAACAGTTAGAACCGGACATAAGCAATGGACATAAACTGGACATAGACAATGGTTCCAAATTGGGAAAGGAGTACTTCAAGGCTATATATTGTATCATCACCCTGCTTATTTAACTTATATGCAGAGTACATCATGAGAAATGCCAGGCTGGATGAAGCACAAGCTGGAATAAAGATTGCTTGGAGAAATATCAATAACCTCAGATATGCAGATGACACCACCCTCATGGCAGAAAGGAAAGAGGAACTAAAGAACCTCTTGATGAAAATGAATGAGGCGAGTGAAAAAGCTGGCCTAAAATTCAACATTAAAAAAAAAAAGATCATGACATCTGGTCCCATCACTTCATGGCAAATAGATGAGGAACAATGGAAACAGTGACAGACTTTACTTTTTTGGGCTCCAAAATCACTGCAGATGGTGACTGCAGCCATGAAATTAAAAGACACTTGCTCCTTGGAAGAAAAGTTATGGATAACTTAGACAGCATAATAAAAAGCAGAGATATTACTTTGCCAATAAAGGTCCATCTAGTCAAAACTATGGTTTTTCCAGTAGTTATATATGGATGTGAGAGTTGAACCATAAAGAAGGCTGAGCACTGAAGAACTGATGCTTTTGAAGTGTGGTGTTGGAGAAGACTCTTGAGAGTCCCTTGGATAGCAAGGAAATCAAACCAGTCAATCCTAAAGGAAATCAATCCTGACTATTCATTGGAAGGACTAATGCTGAAGCTAAAGGCCTGACTCATTTGAAAAGACCCTGATCCTGGAAAATATTGAAGGCAGGAGGAGAAGGGGCAACAGAGGATGAGATCGTTGGATGGCATCACCAACTCAATGGATATGAGTTTGAGCAAGCTTCTGGAGATGGTGAAGAACAGGGAAGCCTGATGTGCTGCAGTCCATGGGGTCACAAAGAGTCAGTCACAACTGAGCAACTGAAAAACAACTACAATTCAGAAGTATTCCAGTCTTAAACACACACACACACACACACACACACACACGCATGTATACAAACCACAATACTGATAATTTATTCCTACTCTATAGGTCAACTCAGGGTTCATACAATATTGCTGTTATCAAAACAACAGACTTTTAATGCTTAATCACATTTTATCCAAAGGATTCTTAAAATTCCCTTTTGTTTCTGACTGTATGTCTGGTTCCCTTCAATGAAAGGCTGCAGTTTTGTAGGTCAAGAAACTCAGCTATGAATGCGATGTTGGTTCATTCTTTCAGTTACTTTCTGCAAGTCTACATTTTCATCTTTGTGCTTTGATTACACAGCCTACCAGATGGAAATAATAATTTGATCTGAAAAACCCCAGTGTGGGACAGATTGAAGGCAGAAGTAGAAGGAGGCATCAGAGGATGAGATGGTTAGAGAGCATCACCCATTCAGTGGACCTGAATTTGAGCAAACTCTGGGAGATAGTGAAGGACAGAGAAGCCTGGTGTGCTGCAGTCCATGGGGTTGCAAAGATCGGACACGACTTAGTGACTGAACAACAGCAACAGCGTGAATGTGAAGGAGCCCTTAAATTCTAAGATAGAATAACAAAAGCTGGTTCATTATTGAGGGACATTTTTTCAAAATGATTGTACTTGTTTAAAGCCAGAGTGAGCTTATGTTTAGAGAGCAGTGATTTAAGTTTGTGGTTCCAGAACTGTTCAAAACTGAAGATTTTCTTTCTTCGTTTTTCTCCACCATTTCCCTCCTTGATTTACATTCCCCAGTTAAGAATTTAATGTGAACCTTTGCCAAAGCCTCGGGTTCCACCTGGTTTGGGGTTGAAACCACATGAAGCCACTGAATTTTGCATAGTTTCCATTTGAAATGATGTATCAGCTTAGTTTCTCTTTCTCTATGAGCCAGGCTTACAGGAAACTTGGCCAGGCTTTTGATAAACCTGTTTGGAGTTTTGATTTTTATATCAGACCCTAAAATAAGTCCACTCACCTTGTTCCATCTTCCAAAAAGCTCTTATTATAATGTCCCCAGGTCTGTATGGTAGTGCCTAGTGATTGAAGCACAGTTACATTTGTTTTAGTATAACATGGGGAGAATTTCTCAGCTACTTAGAACCCACTCTGATTGGGAAACCAGTTAAACTCTGTAACAGAAGCTCTTACTGTCAGGCATAACACTTTAGGGAAAGAATTTTTTCCAAAGTCTCAACAAAAGGGTTTTCATGTAAATAGCTCAGTTCGACGAGGTTAATTCACTTTTGTTGTTGTTGTTGTTCCTTCCTCCCCTTGTGCATTCCTTCATTCAACAATTATTCATCAGCAGCTGCCCCACAACATGCCAAGCCTTGTTCTAGGTACTTGGGATTCTTAGTGCGCCACCAAAGTATTTAGACATTTGTGGATCTCAAGTTTTAGTGACAGAATAGAGAAAATAAAATGAAGCATAATAATAAGATCAAATATATACAGTATATTAGAAAGTAGTGAGTACTATGAAATAAAAGAGAAGTTGAGTAAGAATTATAGTCGGAATTGGTAACAATGTTAAGGAGGATTCATAAGGAAAACTTTATTGAGATGCAAGATTAGAAAAGACTTGAAAGTGGTGAGGAAGTAGCAGCCAGATATCTTTTTTTTTTTTTTTTTGATCATTTGGCTACACCATGCAGCATGTGGGGTCTTAGTGCCCTGACCAGGGATTGAATTTGTGGCCCCTGCATTGGAATTGCAGAGTCATAACCACTGGACCTCCAAGTAAGTCCCAGCAACCAAATATTTTGAGGAAGAGAATTCCATACAGAGAAAATAGCTACAGCAGAAGTCCCAAGATATGTACACATTAGAGGAATCACACGATGGCAGAAATAGAGTGAGGAAACAGAGAGTGGTTAAAAAAAAAAAAAATGAGGTCAACCAGTCACAATAGGCCACATGTGACCTATGAACCATGAGAAGGATTTTGGCTATTTCCCGGGATGAAAGGGAAGTCACTGCAGGATTTTGTACAAAGGGACAGTACATTCTGATTTCTATTTAAAAACCTCTCTCTATCTGTCATGTTGAGAATAGCCTACAGATGGGCAAAGGTAAAAAGAGACTGATTACAAGGCTACTTAAAGAGATAAGAGTGCTTCTGATTTGATGATAGCCAGGGAAGTAGTAAAAAGTAATCAGATGCTAGCTATCTTCAGGGGTGGGTGGGGAAGAAAAGAAAAGAGAATCAAGGATGCTTCCAAAGTTTTGGCTGAAGCAACTGAAAGGATGGAGTTTTTCATTGAAATTAGAAAGGCTACACAGTCAGAAGAGTCCTGGGGAGGAAGATCAGGGTTCACTTTTGGAAATCAAGTTCAAAGTGTCTATTAGACCTCCAAGTGGAGAAATGGTTGAGTCAGCAGGCATTTGGATTTATGGGTCTGTATTTGGGAACAGAGGTTTGCATTTGGAAATCGTTAGCATTGTATCGACAAAGATGTGAGTATAGACTGAGGAAAGAAGGAAAGACTAGCCTCTGGTATTCCAACAGTAAGAGGTCAAAAAAAAGAGGAGAGATTAACAGAAGATACTGAAGAGGAACCCAGGGAAATGAGGGAAGAAAAAGGATGGAGGAGTTTTCAGTTTTTTGGAAACTGAGTTAAGACAGTGTTTCAAGGAGGGGAGTGAATAAATAGTTGTCTGGTCGATCCAGCATGATGAGAATTGAGAACTGATGGTTGGATTTGTCTCCTGGGCAGTCATTAGTGACAAGTCTGAGAGCAACTTTGGTGAAGTAGAGGGAGAGAAAGTCTGATGGCAGTGGACATAAGAGAGAATGCGGAAGTGAAATGAAGACAGAAATATGGTGCCTTTTCCAAGGAGTTTACTGCAAGCAGAGCAAAGAAATGTGGGGCATCAGCCAATGCCAGATCAAGAGGTCAAGAAGGTTTGTAAAAGATGGGAGAAAGAAGCATGTTTCTATGCTGATGGGAAGGATGGAATTTGGGAAGGAAGATTGATGATCTTAATGAAAGAGAGGAGGGTTGCTGGAGCTAAGATTTTTTGAATAGGCGAAAAGAAGTAGAAGCCAGTACACAGGTGTTGAATTGGCTTCAGACAGTGAAAGCATGGATGACTCATCTATTCTAGTAGATGATAAGGCAGGATATTGGAGCAGACAGACTGGTAGGTGAGCCTACCTAGGGAGTGGAATGGGAGGAAACCTGTGGAAGTTCTCTTCCAGTTGCTTCTATTGCTTCAGTGAAGTTTGAACCAAGGGTATCTGCTTGGGTGATGGGAGAGGAGTGTTGAGGATGCGAGGAGAGGCAAGGTGACATCTTAGAGAATGGAAGGGTGGTTGGACTAGGAGGGTCCAGTGTGGTTGCCCAGCCGGACTTAGGCCCATTCTTTGTTCAGTGACACATGTGCAGTTGAGGAGTGGGCAGGGAGTTGAATGTCACAGGGGTCGTGGTGCACCAACAAGGATGGCAGAGTGAGGGAGGAGGAAGTGGGTCAAGATCACAAAGACTCAATATCATGACTGTGTAAAATGACCTTGACCTGGTCAGGAGGGAAGAGAGGATGTCAAGAGAGGAAGGGCTGGCGCAAAGTGATTGGATCAAAGGACCGAATAGCCCTGCCACCGGGTCAGAGAATGGGCTTCCCTGGTGGCTCAGAGGTTAAAGCGTCTGCCTCCAATGCGGGAGACCTGGATTCGATCCCTGGGTCGGGAAGATCCCCTGGAGAAGGAAATGGCAACCCACTCCAGTATTCTTGCCTGGAGAATCCCATGGATGGAGAAGCCTGGTAGGCTACAGTCCACGGGGTCGCAAAGAGTCAGACACGACTGAGTGACTTCACCTTCACCTTCACCTTCGGGTCAGAGAATTGTTGGGGTTGGAATTGTGGAAAGATGACAGATGTCCAAGGGCAGCGGGTATGAACTTGAGATGACAGGAAGTACTGGTTGGGGATTGACTACATTGGCCCCAGGAGTAGCTAGGGTAGAGGAAAGGTGGTCCAGAAGGGTAGAGACTATGGAGCTGATAAACTCACATCACAAACTTTGAAATTTCCAAGAGTTCAGAGAGTATAATAGTGGAGGAGGGGTGGGGCAAGTGAGAGTGAAGCAGAAACTAAAAATCACTTAGAAATGAGGAGAAATGTCCTGGGCTCAATCTATGGAATAATAAGCTATGTAATCTAATAACATGAGCTAAAATTTTCATGCCTGAGTGTCTAACTCTTTATGACCCCATGGACAGAAAAGCCTCGTGGCCCACGAGGCTTTTCTGTCCATGGGATTCTCCAGGCAAGAATACTGGAGTGGGTTGCCATGCTCTTCTCCAGGGGATCTTCCTGACCCAGGGACTGAACCCATCTCTTTTAAGTCTCATGCATTGGCAAGCAGATTCTTTACCACTAGCACCCCCTGGGAAGTCTATAAAATGAGAAATAAGAAAGCACACAGATATAAGGAGGAAGAGAGAGATGCAGGCCAGCTGGTGATGGGCTGGCAGATGTTAAGAAATATTTGCATTTGGTTTTCTAATTTTCAACTTTCTGATTATTAAAAGATAGCATAGTTAGCCACAAACCTGGATAAATCATTGCAATTCATACATAGTAACATTTTACCAGAAGGAATTTTTTCACTTTCCTCTGCTAGAAACTATCAAGATGCCTAGTAACTTGCTGCTTCTTATTTTACAGTGAAATAAACAGAAAAGTCCTTACAAAGGTGTTAAACAAAAGAAGCACATAAAAGGAATCCAATTTAAGCATAGATCTAGGCTTGCTTTGTTGTGCTGTTGTTTTAATCGTTAAGTCATGTTGAACTCTTTTGTGACCCCATGGACTGTAGCTTGCCTTTCTCCTCTGTCCATGGGATTGTCCAGGCAAGAATACTGGAGTTGGCTGCGATTTCCTTCTCCTTAAAGGCTTGCTTTATGGCAATAATAAACCAAGTATCTTCTCTGGGAAAAAGGGCTGAAATCTCTGAAGAACAGTGGATGGTGCTTTATATGTATCAGTTCAGTTCAATTCATTTGCTCAGTTGTGTCTGACTCTGCGACCCCATGAATCGCAGCACACCAGGCCTCCCTGTCCATCACCATCTCCCAGAGTTCACTCAGACTCACGTCCATCGAGTCAGTGATGTCATCCAGCCATCTCATCCTCTGTCGTCCCCTTCTCCTCCTGCCCCCAATCCCTCCCAACGTCCGAGTCTTTTCCAATGAGTCAACTCTTCGCATGAGGTGGCCAAAGTACTGGAGTTTCAGCTTTAGCATCATTCCTTCCAAAGAAAGTGGGTCAGTCCAATGATCAGTCCTTCCAGGGCTGATCTCCTTCAGAATGGACTGGTTGGATCTCCATGCAGTTCAAGGGACTCTCAAGAGTCTTCTCCAACACCACAGTTCAAAAGCATCAATTCTTGGACGCTCAGCTTTCTTCACAGTCCAACTCTCACATCCATACATGACAAGTGGAAAAACCATACCCTTGACTAGATGGACCTTTGTTGGCAAAGTAATCTCTCTGCTTTTTAATATGCTATCTATGCTAAATATTAAATTTATATTTAAATATAAATATTTAATATTTGTATGTATAGTGGTGGCTTTATCACCCCTCTTTTGTGGCTTTGCATTTTCTCCTTATTCTAACAAAAGATCATTCAGATGTGAATTTGTTTTGATGATATCCATAAGGTTTTGTGCCTGTGAAAGTAATTCACAGTGTTTATCCTGGAGATGGCTCAGAGAAGACCATCAGATTTTTCTATTTTCATCATTATGCCATACTCCATTCTTGATGACATAGGAATATTTGGAAAAAATTTCCTGGAAGTCAGGAATGACACCCTGGTCAGATTCTGTACAAATTTGAGCCCACTAATTCTCAACAAGTGCTCAGTGGGACTGAGTCTCTGACTGTTAATCCTGTTTTAAGTTCCATTTTATAGTGGAAACAATTTCTATTTTCTCTGGAGTGAAATCAAGAAAGATGATCGGGTAGAAGTTCCCTGGAGTGATTTTCCTTTTCATGTTTATGAGGCATAACTTTGCCTGTGGTGCGTAAGGGCAAGGATGACACCAAGTGACTTGTTTTTAAAAATTAGTAAAGCAGAGGAAGGGCTACCCTGGTGGCTCTTAGTGGCAAAGACTCTGCCTACAATGCAACCCGGGTTCTATCCATGGGTTGGTAAGATCCCCTGAAGAAGGAACTGCAACCCACTCCAATATTCTTGCCTGGAGAATCCCATGGACAGAGGAGCCTGGCAGGCCACAGTCCATGGGGTTGCCCATAGTCAGACATGACTTAGCAACTAAACAACCAAAGCAGAGGAAACCTTCTTCCTTGTACTTTTCTAGGAAATCAAGTAGAAAGAAAGAGTCAAATGGGGAAAGAACATTAAGTAGAGGGTTTTCTTTTAATAAATTAGGATCTTGTTTATACTTTACTGTAGATAGCAATTATAAATTGCAATGAGTTTTCCACATGACCAATTTTATTGAAGTGAATTCTGTGGACTTCACTTGAAATGGCAGATCTCAATCATTCATTCTTTTGATAAAAGTCATTGCATACCTTAAACGTGCAGGTTATCGTGAGGATATACTGTTGGGTGTGACCACAGACCCTGTTCTCAGAAGTTTACATTCTCCCATGACCCTAAGACTGTGTGGTGTGAGTTGAAGATCCCTGATGGTGTGATCAAAAGAAACTACATCTTTAAAGGGTCAATAAGTGGTCTTTAGCTCCTGGTACATATATCTTAGAACTCTTCAGTGGTTGATAATTCCAGCTCTGTTGTTTGTTAGAATAGATTTCAGGAAAATGGTTAGAGGTTAATGATGTAAACAGCAAGATCCTACTGCAGAGCACAGGAAACTGTCGTCAATATCCTGGGATAAACCATAATGGGAAAGAATATGAAATACATATATATGTGTGTGTGTGTGTGTGTATATATATATGAAAAAAAGTGGAAGTGTTAGTTGTTCTATCATGTCCAACTCTTTGTGACCCCATGGACTGTAGCACACCAGGCTCCTCTGTCCATGGAATTCTCCAGGTGACAAAGATCAAACCCAGTCTCCTGCATTGCAGGCAGATTTTTTACCATCCAAGCCACCAGGGAAGCCCAAGAATACTGGAGTAGGTAGCCTATCCCTTCACCCTTCTCCAGCAGATCTTCCTGACCCAGGAATGAAAGCAGGGTCTCCTGCATTGCAGGTGGATTCTTTACCAGCTGAGACACACACATATACATATATATACGTATAATCGAATCCCTTTACTGTATAGCAGAAATTAACACAACATTGCAAGTCAACTACACTTCAACAAAATAAATTTTTTTAAAAAGAAGTTAATAATGAAAATTGGCCAGATCATCCCAAGAACTGTAAAGTTTATAAGTACCAAATTGCTAACATAACCAAATGCCAGACTTTTGCTTACACTTTCCAGCTTTAGAATGCTCAGGACTGTGACAGGAAGTATCTCCCAGTAACTTTTTCTGAGTGCAACAAAATCCCTTTTCTCATATTAGAAGTGCAGACAGAGAGGTCTCTTTATTCATTCTTTAAACAGAAAGGGCTTCCTCCCTGGGCTATCGTCTGTGTTTTAGTGCAAAGGAGAATTTAAAGGTATGGACGTTTTTTCCCAAAGATCAACCTGTCTTTTCTTAAATTTGTATTTGATTAGTCAGTCTGTTAAAATGATTTCTTTTATTAGTCAATATTTTTAAATGCTTCTATTTCAAAATACTTGTTTCTTGAAGCTTATAGAGAGAGGTGACTTGAGTTCCACTCAAGTTATGGGATTTGCTTCATGAGAAAGATAGCCAAAAAAAAAAGAAAGTCAATAACCATCTCTTATAAGTATCTGAAAGATAAGACTAATCCAAAATTATTTTGAATGCTCTAGAAATACAAATAATAAGATGTCAGTGTGAACGGTTCTCATTTGGTATCAGCTGGTAACTTCAGGATGGTCTTGAGAATTCTGCCTCATTTGCTGAAGACTCTGCCTCCCTGAGAGGATGCCCCTTTGGGCAGAATACAGGCTTCCCAGGTGGTGTTAGTAGTAAAGAACCCTTCTGCCAATGCAGGAGATGCAAGAGACATGGTTTTGATACCTGGGTGGGGAAAATCCCCTGGAGGAGGGTCTGGCAACCGAGTCCAGTATTCTTGCCTGGAGAATCCCATGGACAGAGGAACTTGGCAGGCTACATTCCATAGGGTCACAAGGAGCTGGACAGGACTGGAGTGACTTAGCACACATGCATGCAGACAAAATATATCAGTGCTCTTCAGGACAGATGCTGTGGATGCAAAAGTAGTTCGTCTTCAGAGCTTCATTTTGACAGTTTACAGCAATATTCTCCACCTGTAAATTGTGTATACACAGAAAAGAGAAAATAACAGGGAGATAAAAACCCACTGGCTCATAGATTGTCCCATAGAAGGCCTTGTAGTAGAAACGAAAATAATACAAAAACCTTACAATAGCCATGTTATTGGGGGCAAGTGAAAAGACAAGGCGAATGACCAGCAGAAAAAGAGGAAAGAACCAGAGGTCAGAAACACAAAGGGCTCTGTGGAGAGGACCAAAGACCTCAGTCCAGATGCCCCAAGCTGGAGGACAGCTGGTGTCAGTGGGGGATTCCTGGGCAGCTTAGGGACTAGGCAGGCACAGGGTTTTGGTTTGCTTAAAATACATGTTATGTAAAAACCAGAATTCTGGGTATCGCCAAAGGATGTGTTTTTCCACATGTTCCTGAGTAAACAGAGGATAGACCAAAAGCTAGATAGATAGATTAAATGAAAAACAACCCTTATCCATACAGATTTAAAGGCTTAAAAATGAATGAGATTCTCATTGTGTGGTTTCTGTCCATGTAGTGTGAACACATGTGTGCACGCACGCACATGTGCATGTGTATGTTTCTTTTTCTTTAGAATTGCAGCAAAAACGCAAGATGAAAAAAAGATGCTTGGATTACAAAATCCGTATGTCTTTCACTGAGGTGGGGCAGAGAGAGACAATGATGAGGGAAATGAGAAAGAGGGAATTTGTAATTAGTTTGATCCACTACTTCCCCAACCCAGGATCATGCAGTCAACTAAAAGAAGGCTAGTTTTGCTAAAGAATTTAAGCCAAACAACAAAAATGTGATCCATTCACCCAGTTTCTTCCTTTCCCAGTAACTCTTTTTATGTCCAAGCCCACAGTCTCTATCTTTTTCTAATCCTTTTCAGTCTTCTCGCCCTTTGCCCCCACGTAACCTTTGGCACATTGCCTCCTAACCTTAAAATGAAGAGTTTAGAGTTTCAGGGAGATTTTGATGAAACCACCTGCTGTCCTCCTCTACTCTTTCTCCCACCAGTGAATTCCAATAGAATTGGCAGACTGTATAAATATGCTAATTTTCTGAACCCCCCTAAATCCTCAAGTCAACCGTTCCTGTGAGATCAGACAGTTGTCATCACTGGTTGGATCTCTTAATTCTCCCACCACTACTCAAATAGAAATAAGAATGAAAAACCTTATAGACAGAAGTACATTCTGATGTCTTCTCTCACACAGAAAAATTTCGACCCAATTCTCAAAAGATGAGTCAGTTTAATATTGTACTTTAAGACTGAGTCCACTTTTTTTTTTTCCTTGCAATATTTTTTTTTCTTTAATTATGTACTGGTGAACCCTGACTAGAAAACTGGAATATTTGATTACCTAAAATTCTCTTTGAAAAATCAAATTGTCAGATATACAAGTATTAGTAGACAGAGTCATATCAATGATGAGGATGAAATGAGATGTCCAAGCATGCCTTTGGAGTTATCTGTACTGGTGAAACAGTCTTCTTGGGGAAGATGGGGGATTGTGGTTAAAAAAATAAGTAGAAACTGTAATGGGGATAATATGTTTAGGCTGTGAAAACAAATGGGTAACAAAAATGGTAATATTTACAAGGAGCTTTCTGTGTGCTAGCTACGGTCCTAAGAACTTCACATATATTAGGTGATTTAACCTTTAGAAGATCTATGAGGTGGACGCTATCATCTTTATTGATGGGGAAACTTCAGTCCAGAGTTTAACTTGTGCAAGTTCTCACAGCTAGCATACAGCAGAGCCCAGATCAAAACCCCCAGCTTGTTAGATTCCCAAACTCAAAGTTATTAGAAACTGCTGTGAAGAACTGACTCACTGCGAAGAAGTGACTCATCGGAAAAGACCCTGATGCTGGGAAAGATTGAAGGCAGGGAACGACAGAGGATGAGTTGGTTGGATGGCATCACTGACTCAATGGACATGAGTTTGAGCAAGCTCAGGGAGTTGGTGATGGACAGAGAAGCCTGGCATGCTGCAGTCCATGGGGTCGCAAAGAGTCGGACACGACTGAGCAACCAAACTGAACTGACTGTGATAAATGAGGAAAGAGTGCTTGTACACAAGAACGAGAAAACAATTAATGATCTTCTGAAAAGCCATTAGAAAATTCCTTTGAACCATCACTGATAGAGCTGTTAGACTTTCAGGACACTTAGACTCTCTAGACTCATCAGTTATTAGCAGTTAACAGTAGCTCTTACTACAGAACTGAAAGGTGACTTCAGTCACTTATGAAATGAGTTTTCTTTAGAATCTTATTATATTAGTTATCTATCATTGTATTAAAAATGACTCTGAATGTTTGTTGCTTAAAGCGACAATCAACACTTATTATCTCATATAACTTGGAAGGCTCAGGAACTTTCAGGAAGTTCTGATTCAGAGTCATTCGTGACATGTTAGTCCAAGACCTTAACCCAGGCCTGCAGCCATCTGAGAGACTAATTGGGTTTGGTGGATCCTCTTCCAAGATGTCTCACTCGGATTAGTGCTGGATGTTAACAGGAGGCTTCAGTTCCTTGCCAAGTAGACCTCTCTTCATGGAGCTGCTGAGAGTCCTTACAACGTGGCAGCCTACTTTCCCCAGAGAATGTGATCCAAGGCATTGAGTCAGAGCAGCAGTGATTTCTATGACTTGACCTCGTGATGGAAGTCACGCTCCATCATTTATGCAATATGCCAGGTCAGCCCTACGAAGCATGTGAGGGAATTATACAAAGGTGTGTCTACCAGGAGGTGAGAGTCGTGGGGCACTGTGTTACAGGCTGGCTGCCACACATTATCAGGTTACTTATGGTACCCTTTGGTGATTTGAGTTCATTTTTTTCTGCTTCAGGGCAAGACCAACAGAAAAATCAAATACAAATGGTAAATACATTCAAAGAGGTATGAAGGCAGCAGAAGCAGGCGATCTGCCCTCCATCTGTCCCAGGAGACCTAGCAAGTGAGGAGTCATGCTGAGCTAGCACCTCGTCACCCTCTCATCCTACTACTGGCCACGTGTAGGACAGTGTCTGAGTACAAGGCTCATCAAGACATTCGACCATCAAGCACTTTGAGCAGACAGAAAAAGTAGGCATGTTTAAGACTACTCTCCAAATTCATTCATTCATTTGACAAATATTTATTGGATACCTATCAGTGGCCAGAACTACAGTCTTTGCAGAATCTTTGACACAGTGAACCGCTAGGAAGGCTCAATCTATTGTTCTTAGAGATTTATTGCTATAATAAACCTTAGAGATAATTCAATATCACCGCCACCTCTTCTTACAAATGAGAAAATTGAATTCTCCAGAAACCAAAACTTGCTTATTTTCACATTGTTGTGCCTGTTCTGCCCTGACTTTTCATTCATGAAATCTCAGTCAAAACAGCATTGGTTCAACTGATTACTGAAATCCACAGAAAACCTCTGCAAATGACTGCCAAACAGTTTTTCATCTTTTATTTCATCATTTATGAAATCTCTCTGTTGGTCTTGCCCTGAAGCAAAGAAGTAAACCCAAATCACCTAATAGTACAATGAATAAACTGATAATGGGTGACAGCCAGGCTTCAACACAGGCCTGAGACTGTCTGTTCCTCTTTTTAGAGTTCGCTTAATAGGCCTGCGTTGTTTATGGACACATAACCTGGTTCCTTTATTTTAGAAAGAGGCAAATCTGACTAACCCTCAATCCTGGCATTGACTCATACCAAAATTAACACTTTTATGCCTTTTGATCAGGGCTTCCCTGGTGGCTTGGTGGTAAAGAATCTGCCTGCCAATGCAGGAGATTCTGGTTCTATCCCTGGAGTGGGAAAATCCCATGGAGAAGGAAATGGCAGCCCACTGCAGTATTTCTGCCTGGGAAATCTCATGGACAGGGGAGCCTGGCAGGTTATAGTCCATGGGGGCTGCAGAGAGTCGGATATGACTTACCAACTAAACAGCGACAACAGCATGCCTTTTGACCAATATATTAAGTCAAACAACTGTCCTTTCCAAAGGGGTTGGAGCTGTTGGTATCCTGCATAAGGAGGTACTGAGAAAGGATAGAGGGGAAAGAGAGAAGATAAGATACTTGTTATGGACCTCCTGTGTGCCAAGACAGTGCTGGCATTTCTACTCCCATGCCAACTCTTTAATCCCAGTAAGAGTGGTATGAGGCAATAGGCCTGATTGTTATCTCACTTTACAGAAGAGAAAACTAAGAAGGTAAACCACTTGCCCAGGGATGCTCAGGGAGCAAGAAGCAGGTTTGGGACTTAAGTCCAGGTCTTCCTGAGCCTGGATTCTTACTCACCAAATTGTCCAGATACCACTTGTAACTAACTTCTCAAAGACCAGGCCTAGCTCACTCCCATCCTCTCCTTAGATTGTCCATGTTGTTTTGTAAGAGCTGTTAGATTTGTGTATGTATATAAATGAAGAGTTTCCAAATATACAGTTATCTCCTTAATAACAGTATTCCTTTTAAATTTCCCTTTTCCCCACCAGTAGAGTGCTCTGCCCACAGGGAACTCTGGAGATAGCTTTTGTTCTCACGGCAAGTTTTTACCCAAGCCACAACCAGCCTCCTGTATGTCTATCCCAACCCACCAAGTGTTCTCTTCTACTGGTGGAGGAAAAGTGATTTCTCATTGTATAAAATCATGCTGTTTCCCCCCAGAACTTGTTTAGATTATAACCCCTAAAAAATGTTTCTTAGTCAATGCATTTGTCTGCTTTGGAGTTAAAATTACAGTAATTAATGTAGAAGCTGAAAAGTTGATTTTATTGTGGCTGAGAGAGTTCCCTACTGAGACCCTAGATCTTAGAAGTATTTTCTATTCTGGAATCATTTTTTAAATGTAGATACTTTATAATACTTTCTATTTCTATTTCTCTTTCTTTATAATTCTCAAGAAGACTTTTTTTCTGTGTCTCTTCTTGTGTGGTGGCTCCACAGCTCAGGGTCACTGGAGACAAGAGAAGCTAAGCTGATTAAATACACTACCATCCTCTGTAGAGGGAACACTTGGCTGCTGAGCTCAGGAATTCATGTCCTTAATGGCAGTGAAGACCTGAGACTCACTCACCAGCTGATAACCTATATGACAGGATGAAAGTGAAAGTGTTAGTCACTCAGCGGTGTCCGACTCTTTGGGACCCCACAGACCATAGCCAACTAGGCACCTCTGTCCATGGAATTTTCCAGGACATTCTGCATTCCATTCTCCAGGGGATCTTCCCAAGCCAGGGATCGACCCCAGGTATCCTACATTGCAGGCAGATTCTTTACCATCTGAGCTGCCAGGGAAGCATCTTTCTAGTTTTACTGACACTCCAAGAGGAGTATAAGTTGGGATAGGAAGCATGAGTTTTAATAAAGTCACTTCTCTCCATTCAATAACATTGAGACCCAAGCCCTTAGATGAAGCAACAAGCAATCCATTCAGACAATGAGATTGTTCTCCAGGTCATCATAGAACTTCAAATTTTATGTATTTCACTTTAAAGTGTTTTTTTTTTTTTTTTTTTGCCCAAGGATCTTGTAAGGAAATGAGTCATTTTGTGTCTTAAAATAAGTGTTTCAAAGCAGACCCATGAGAAAGCTTTAAGCTTCATTGAACCTTAAAGGAATTTTCAACTTTTAGGGAGAGAAAAAAAATCTCCAATTCTTAGAAAACAAAACACAAACAAAACACTGGGCAGCAATACAAACAGAATAGATTCATGAGCACTGTGAAAAAACAGGTCACTAGCTCCTTTTTTCCAAAACTGCAACAGATACTTCACCACTGTTATTAACTGTTAGAAAAGTCAGCTCATACACAGAAAGGAACTAGTGCTTTCACTAAGCTCTGAAAAATGGGAATTCTTTGTATAGTCTTTCAATGCATCCTACAGTAAGAAAATGGGAAAAGGACACAAGAGGAAAGAATTAGAATTTTGATTGACCAAGATTAGATTGACAGATTGACGGATTAGAATTTTGATTGACCAAGTGATTAAAAACACTTATTTGACTCTTACTGTTTCTAATAGCGTCTTCTACATGCTTGGTTTTATGCAAAAGGTCTTAAAAAACAACAACAACAACAAAAAAAAACCTGATCCCTGATGGTACAATCCCAGTGAGGCTAGGGTCATACTGGGCTGTGGGTAGTGGTAAAACCTAACTGTAAAAGCCCGTGGGCCATTTGTTCCAAAACCAAAGAAATTGGAAAGAATGTGGTTATTTTTACCCCTAATCTGACATGACTGTGATATTAAAATCAAAGGCTGGTTGGGAATAGCTGAAAACTCCATAAACAAAGTTGAAAGGCAGATAGACCAAGAAAAAATATTTGCAAGGTTCAGTTGTAAAGTCAACTATTTTTCCAAGCTTAAAGGAGTTTTATTCTTAGTTGTTATGATAATGACAGAAATTGTGACATGGAATGGAAATGATAAGGAAGCTCTCAATGGTTTAGGAAAATCTTCCCTTAATGACTTTAGTGAGATGCACATGATTCAAGTTCATCTTGAGGTGGAATATATTTGATAGTGTACATTACACGTTATTGAACCCTTAGGTTCTCTTACTTTGCAGTTGATGCAAAAAGTAACTACTAACTAAATAGGCAATCTTCAAGGACCAGAAGAAAATTGAAAAATTCAGGAAGCATTTACAAATGCTTCATTTAAATGTCTGTAATATCATATTACATCTTTTGAGGCAAATGGCTCTTTGAGAAACTCCTAAATTAAGAGATACACAAGGGCTATTCTCACTAAATCATGCATGGTCAATTTTGGGTGACTTACTGTTGGCTTAGGTTTTAAAGGAATTCTTTTTATACCATAAGAAATAAGAAACTAGTGCATCTGAAGATACCAACTCTGAAGAATAGGGATATATGGATATATTTTTAGAAGCATCACTAGTCATTTGAAGTTTTATAATACATAAGAACAATTGCCAGAAAAGCACGAAGATTGCATTCTTTTTACTTATATTGGTTTTGTTACTAGTTCAATCTTCAACTTTGATGAAGTCTTGATCTTCCATATGTCTTGGATTGTATTTCCTTGACAAATGAATGAATTCTAAGACTTTATTTCCCCCACTCTTTTGAGACTTAAGAGAAATGAGATAAGACAGCAATACTCACAGGCAATTTGAGGAGGTTGGAAAGATTACAAATTCCCCAGTCCTGTGAAATGAATTGTACACTGATACAGTTGATGTCATACATATTTAATGAGAACAGTATCTTTAAATTGTCCTAAACACAAAAGTCACCATTCATAATTAATTCTTAAGTGGAAAAAATTCTAAATAATTCAGACAGGAATGTGATGATTGGAAGGGAAATAATAGTAGACTTTATGAGGATTATTTTAATCATAAAAGCAAGCTGTTTTTTAAATTAAAGTTTTACATTATGTGTGTGTATAATTCAGAATGCTTTGGGTTGAAATAGAAAAAGAATCAGCTTAAATTGGTTTAGGCCACAAAAGTGTTTTGGCTTACAAATGATAATTCCAGGGACCACTGCTCACTGCAGCCATTACTAGAGGTCAGTTAAAGTCTCCTACACCATTTCCTTCCCTACCTCTCTTGGCTCTGCCTGCTGCAGAGAGCCCTATATTTTGATATGTTTATGGCCTCATGTTTACAATGTGGCTGCTGCCACTCCAGCTTTTCATTCACACAGTCTTAAGTCAGTGGATGACAGCACACTGCCTTCATCCACAGGTTAAACAAGACACAGCTTCTAAAGTGAGCTTCACTGCCTCTGAATGACTTGGCTTTGGCCAATGCTTCATCTTTGAAACCATCACTCTTGCTTAGGAGAGGAAAGAAGAATGCATTCTGGAATAGGGGATGAGTAGGAGATGTAAATGTTCCTAAAAATCCACAGGATACCAAAAGGGTGAGAAATGATTCCCCCAAAGCCAAAAATCAGAGCCATTTACAAAACCAGAGGGCAGTTGCTGGATATGAAGATGACAAGTAGCCCCTCTGGTGCCATAATATATGAAATGAAGCTCTAATCTTGCATACCATTAATATAAAATCCATGAAACTGGCTTAGATATGATGATGGTTCCAATTGGGAAACCACACACCACCTGTCAGAGAACAAGGGGAAACCATGAAAGCCCTGTCTGCTGTCATTGGCACTCCACACTTGATGGTGAAAATAACTTAGATGCTAGAAACCTCCACTGATCTGGCTTGATCATGACTTTTTTATACTACGTAGGCCCAGGTGTTGTCCACTCATCATCTCTCCTCCATCTAATCTTTCTGGTTTTCTGTTTGGTGTTGAGCACAAACAGCTGTGTATGTGGGAGCCTCGAAGCCCCGTGCATGTGCTTATGTAGGTAAATTCATCTTTCAGCTCATAAGAAAGCATCATCAAGTTCCAATTCAAATAAAATTATTTAGAGGATCAGAAAGTGAATGTTGTTCCCCTCCATCAGATGTGCTACAGAAATTTATTCTGTCTGTACTTTGTACAGACTTCATGATCCTGAGTGTCATTTGCAACTTAAATGAAAAATAGCTGATGTCTGGAAACAACCTAAAGGCCCCTTGGCAGATGAATGGATAAAAAAAAATGTAGTATATATGCAGTGGAATATTACTCAGCTGCAAAAAGGAGGAAATAATGCCAGTTGCAGCAACATAGATGAGCCTAGAGATTATCATACTGAGTGAAGTTAGTCAGAAAGAGAAAGACAAATCCCATGTGATATCACTTATTGTGACTCTAAAGTATGATACAAATAAATGAACTTATCTGAGAAGTAGGAACAAACTCACAGACATAGAGAACAAGCTTGTGGTTGCCAACAGTGGGTGGGAGGGAACAACTGGGAGTTACAAGGTCTTACTGTATAGCACAGGAAACTATATTCAGTATCCTGTGATAAATCATAATGAAAAAGAATATATATATATGAATGACTTTATAGCAGAAATTAACACATTGTAAATATACTATACTTCAATAATTTTTTTTTTTAAATAGCTTTTGTCCTACTACTACTACTACATATCAAGGACATTCAGACTGGCTTAGCAGCCTGCTGCTTACATTTATGAATGTCTGTGGTAAGCAGGACATCCCACTACTCAGTACCTTTGGCCAGGGAGGAGTGGCAGCCTGGAACCTGTTAGCCACATTCTCCAGGCTCAAGTGAGCTGCATTTTAAGATAATCATTTGGCAAACAAAACTACTAAGGCTGGAGCCCCAGAACCCAGACCCTGGAGGATATTTCCTTTTTCTAGCAGTGCTTGTGGAGAAGGCAACGTCAACCCACTCCAGTACTCTTGCCTGGAAAATCCCATGGACAGAGGAGCCTGGTAGGCTGCAGTCCACAGGGTCGCAAAGTTGGACACGACTGAGCGACTTCACTTTCACTTTTCACTTTCATGCATTGGAGAAGGAAATGGCAACCCACTCCAGTGTTCTTGCCTGGAGAATCCCAGGGACGGGGGAGCCTGGTGGGCTGCCGTCTGTGGGGTGGCACAGAGTTGGACATGACTGAAGCAACTTAGCAGTAGCAGCAGCAGCAGTGCTTGATTTGATTCACTTGGTAAAATTTTTAGAGCAGTATGGTAGATGTATTCTCCAATTTTTATGCCAGTGTTTCAGAAGAATAAGCTAGGGAAACACGTTACAGAGTGCAGAGTGCCAGGAAGTCTGGGATAATGGTAGAAAAACCACGTTCCTGCCCAAAGTGGCTCTCCTGACTAGCCGTGTAACATTGGAAAGTTGTTTAACATGTCTCTAGCTCAGTTCTTCAGCTGAAAATGGGGGAAATTGTCCTACCTTCTTGGTGTTGGGGGCAGTTACTGCCCTGTGCACTCCCCTGGTGGCTCAGTGGTAAAGAATCTGTCTGCAATGCTGGGGACAGAAGAGATGCAGGTTTGATCCCTGGGTCAGGAAGAGGGAGGAGGGCGTCACGCCCTGGAGGAGGGCATGACAACCCACTCCAGTATTCTTGCCTGGAGAATCCCAAGACAAGAGGAACCTGGTGGGCCACAGTCCATGGGGTTGCAGAGTTGGACATCACTGAACGACTAAATAAAGGACAAAAGTGGTATGGACCTAACGGAAGCAGAAGATATTAAGAAGAGGTGGCAAGAATACACAGAAGAACTGTACAAAAAAGATCTTCACGACCCAGATAATCACGATGGTGTGATCACTCACCTAGAGCCACACATCCTGGAATGCGAAGTCAAGTGAGCCTTAGGAAGCATCACTGCCAATAAAGCTAGTAGAGGTGACGGAATTCCAGTTGAGCTGTTTCAAATCCTATAAGATGATGCTGTCAATGTGCTGCACTCAATATGCCAGCAAATTTGGAAAACTCAGCAGTGGCCACAGGACTGGAAAAGGTCAATTTTCATTCCAATCCCAAAGAAAGGCAATGCCAAAGAATGTTCAAACTACCACACAATTGCACTCATCTCACACGCTAGAATGTGAGGCTCAAAATTCTCTAAGCCAGGCTTCAACAGTATGTGAACCATAAACTTCCAGATGTTCAAGCTGGATTTAAAATAGGCGGAGGGACCAGAGATCAAATTGCCAAGATCCACTGGATCATTGAAAAAGCAAGAGAGTTTCAGGAAAACATCTACTTCTGCTTTATTGAGTATACCAAAGCCTTTGACTGTGTGGATCACAACAAACTGTGGAAAATTCTTAAAGAGGTGGGAATACCACTTGACCTGGCTCCTGAGAAATCTGTATGCAGGTCAAGAAGCAACAGTTAGAACTGGACATGGAACAACAGACTGGTTCTAAATCGGGAAAGGAGTACATCAAGGGTGTATATTGTCACCTTGCTTATTTAACTTATATGCAGGCTACATCATGTGAAATGTCAAGCTGGATGAAGCACAAGCTAGAATCAAGATTGGGAAAAATATCAATAACCTCAGATATTCAGATAACATCACCCTTATGGTAGAAAGCAAGGAAGAACTAAAGAGCCTCTTGATGAAAGTGAAAGAGGAGAGTGAAAACTGGCTTAAAACTCAACATTCAGAAAACTAAGATCATGGCATGCAGTCCCATCACTTCATGGCAAATAGATGGGAAACAGTGGAAACAGTGAGAGACTTTATTTTGGGGGGCCAAAATCACTGCAGATGGTGACTGTAGACATGAAATTAAAAGACACTTGCTCTTTGGAAGAACAGTCATGGACAACGTAGACAGCATAATAAAAAGCAGAGATATTACTTTGCCAATAAAGGTCCATCTAGTTTTTCCAGTAGTCATGTATAGATGTGAGAGCTGGACTATAAAGAAAGCTGAGCGCTGAAGAACTGATTCTTTTAAACTGTGGTGTTGGAGAAGACTCTTGGACTACAAGGAGATCCAACCAGTCCATTCTAAAGGAAATCAGTCCTGAATATTCACTGGAAAGACTGATGCTGAAGCTGAAACTCCAATACTTTGGCCACCTGATATGAAGAACTGACTCTTTTGAAAAGACCCTCATGCTGGGAAAGATTGAAGGCAGGAGGAGAAGGGGACAACAGAGGATGAGATTGTTGGATGGCATCACCGACTCCATGGACATGAGTTTGAGTAGGCTTCGGGGGTTGGTGATGGACAGGGAGGGCTGGCATGCTGCAGTCCATGTGGTCAAAGGGTCAGACAGGACTGAGCAACTGAACTGAACTGAAATGACTACCACACACACGCTGGGATAGAAATATTATGCAACCTGAGAAAATGACTTTCAGGGGAGAAGGGGGTGCAGGAGAGGAGAAGTAATCAACATTCCTTTTGTTTTGTTTGTGTATTGATTTCTTAGTTTGTTTTACTTTTTTTTTTTTTTTTTTGAGCAATTGAGCTGTTTTTCTAGGCACATGCTTCTCACCCCGATCTCCTATACAAGCCCTGGAAGCTAAACAACCTCAGTGCCATAACCAGTTACTGCAGTTGGTGTCTAGAAATTTGGTTTGAAATGTCTAGGCTGTGTCATCACATGCTAAGGCCAGAACCCCTTTCTTGAATATTCAGAATATATCCCATGTTGGCAGGAAGTTTAGTAAGTTTTGAAAGCACTTGTCTAGAAAGAGAGGAATAGTTAGTGATGATTTCTATGCAGAGAAGGTTGGAAACAAAGCACTGAGAAAAAATGTAACAATGAGAGAAAACAGACTATCCTGTCCTGGCTAAGCCTTCCCACGCTCTAGTCTTTCGGTTTGCAACCTGCCGTTTATTTCCAAAACCAAGTGAGATAAGCCAGGATTGAGCCCTGCAGCTGGATACCAGCTAGTGTTCGGGGCTTTCTTTGAAAGGAACAGGGGCACGTGTGTCCGTGAATTCCTCTCTGCTCACGCACTCACCTCGCTGTCACCTCACAGGCTGAAAGGCTGCTGGAGATGCTTCACAATCCAAATACCTGAGCCTTTGTTCTTGGAAAAGGAGGACTTAAGAACTAAGCAATGCCTTTCAAACTGATTGGGAGTAAAGTCAGCCATTCACCACTTTTCATTCTTTGAATCTCCTGAATGAAAATGATCTTTTAAAGAAATTAAAGTTCATTGAAAAAAGGAAAGGCTTTTAAAGATGAAAGATCATGTGCTATTTGAAAAAGGCATTTAAATGTCCTAATTTTTCTTATATTGCACTATGATATGCAAGTATGAAAAAATTTGTCCCAGGCAGCTGCTCACCAGATACTTAGATAGGGTTGAAAATACCAGAAGTTGGGGTAGTCAATTGATTGAAGAAATGTTTTTACATTTAAGTTGAAGAAGTATTGCCTAGACATCCGTTCTTTTATTCCACAAACATTTACCAAGCCCCTGTGGTATGCTGAATTTTGAGGGTGCTCTCAAGGGATAATGATAGAATTCCTGAGCGTATGAGTGGCAGGGGGAGGTCTCACAAGGCTTCATTGATGTCTGAACTCTCTTAGTGAATTAAAAATGGGTCCACCATTTTGATAGGAGTAGAACTGGTAGGACAGATATCATGCTGATGCTTCAATCTAGAAGAACATTTTAACACTAATGCCATGTTTGGCAAGATGTTGAATTTTGAACAAAGAAGAGACATGGTTAGGCTAGCATCTAAGAAGATTGCTCGGTGCCTTGGAGAGTTGAAGGTGAATTTAAAAGGAACTAGGGCTTCCCAGGTGGCTCGAGTGGTAAAGAACCTGCTTGCCAATGCAGGAGACATAAGAGACACGGGTTTAATCCCTGGGTCGGGAAGATCCCCTGGAGGAGGACATGGCAACCCATTCTAGTATTCTTGCCTGGAGAATCCCATGGACAGAGGACCCTGGCGGGCTATACTCCATAGGGTCCCAGAGAGGCAGGCATGACAGGTGTCTTAGCACAGCACAGCATACAGATAGGAAACAGACCATTAGAAGCTATTAGTAATCTGGGGTGGGAGGGGGAAGAGAAGGCATAAACTGTGGTAGTGAAGAAGGAAATAGAGAGAAGAGAACAGCATTGAGAAGCATTTAAATGACAAGATCAGCAGAAGTGATTGATCAGCTCTGATGAACGGAGAAGATGCCAGAAGAGATGGAGAAAAAGGATCCAAGTGGGCTCTAGTTCCATTTATCACTCATGGAATGATAGTCATGCCGCCGAGACAGAGACACTGTAAGACCCAAAACCCATAATAACATGGATTATTTTCTGTAAACAGAGACCAAAGCACTAGAGTGCCCAATAGTCACAAGGCATTTCATGTTTATCTAGTGCTCCATGAATTTTCAGTCATTTGGAAGACAGGAAGAGCTGTTGCAGTTTAGGAATGAGTAACTACTGTCTCAGAGAGGAGGTCAGCCTCCTCAGGATCACACAACTAGTAAATGAGACAGCAGAACTTCCTTCCAAATCTGTCTGTCCCTCTGCTCCAGCAGAACTACAGCTGTTTCAAGGAGCTGTCTCCGGCCAGGACAGAGGCATGAACTGTCTGTCTTGGGGATGGTGTTTCCTGTCCAGGTGTCCTTGCCCAGCTGTATGTGTTGCTGACCATGGTTAAGAGTGCATGCTCGTCTTGTTGGATGACACCTGAGAACTCTAGTATAGATGCATGCATGCATGCTCAGTCACTTCAGCCATGTCCAGCTCTTTGTGACCCCATGGACTACAACCTGCCAGGCTCTTAACTCCATGAGATTCTCCAGGCAAGAATACTGGAATGATTTGCCATTTCCTCCTCCAGGGGATCTTCCTGACCCAGGGGTTGAACCCACATCTCCTGTATTATAGACAGATTCTTTACTGCTGAGCCACCAGGGAAGCCCTCTACTATAGATAGATATATATTATGCCTTTTTTCCCTTTGCCAGGTAGAATCCAAAATGAAAGACTAATGATAAGTTTCCAAGGAAACATCCCCATGGATACCCTCCCATACCTTCTTCAGTGGCATAGCTTCTTCTGGGAGTCACCACTCTGAAACCCTAGGAGTCCCACATACCCTGAAAAACACTGGAGAGGGTTTCACACATTTCAGACATGTGGGTGGGCTGGGGGCAGATGGCATTTCTTCATGCTACACATGCAGTGTACTCATTTGATCTGCTTCCTTAATCTGAGACAGAACTGACTTCAGTGAAAATATTCATGGAACTCAAAGGTGACTGCCTTAAATGTGTAGCTCCAATGTGATGAGGATGGAAGGTTCTGTAATATGAAAGGAAAGTATGAGATGTGGGGTTCCTTCTCTGCCTTCATAAATAGCAGTTTGGGATCAGTCATTTAGCCTCTCTGAATCTAGCTCCATCCCTACAAAAATAGAGCATGCTGTTGCAGGTTATTGGATAATTCCAATTAGAAATGGTCTGTGAAATCTTTGGACAATATACGTTTGATTACTTGAGGTATCACTGATTACTGAAGTCCTCCGTTTCCACAATTCAAAAATAAGAAAAATTTTTAAGATGATTTCTAAAGTCCATTCTTGACTATATGAGGCTATGTGACTTCTATGGCCCTGCTTTTGTGGAGTGGAGATTTAAGTTGATTGTCCAATTGATTCCTTTTATCGGTCAAATCAGACTACTTCTGCCTTTTTTTTTTTTTTTAACTCAAAAGCACCACTATATACATTACATTACAAATATAGAAACTAAGGCTCTGATTTTTTTAATCTTCTATTTTCACTGTCTCGACATAATATTTTTTAGACAAAAACAACCACATTAGTTTAAAAACCTCATAGCCCAATTCAGTTCTGTAGAACCCAGCACCTTAGTAATCCCTCTGTGTTGGCATCAGGCCGCAAAGAGATGACAAGTGTGTCAGAAACCCATGTCCTCAGTTCAAGACGGCTGGGAAGGGCGAGAATAAATAGAGAATAAGCAGAGTCCCCTCGTCTGCTTATTCCAGTGTACTGTAAATATGCTCAGTCGTTCAGTCATGTCTGACTCTTTGCAACACTATGGATTGTAGCCCGCCAGGCTCCTCTGTCCATGGGGATTCTCCAGGTAAGAATACTGGAATGGGTTGCCATTTCCTCCTCCAGGGGATCTTCCTGAGCCAGGAATCGAACCTGCATCTCCGGCATTGGCAGACTGTGCTATACAGAACTGGTGTTATTATTTTCCGTGTGTGCATGACATGAAACAGTTTGGACAACACAATATGCACTAATCAGATTTACCAGATAATTTTCATTTCATGGTAAACATTAAAAAGCAGAGAAATTACTTTGCCAACAAAGTCTGTATAGTCAAAGCTATAGTTTTTCCAGTAGTTGTTTATGGATGTGAGAGTTGGACCATAAAGAAGGCTGAGCACCAAAGAATTGATGCTTTTGAACCGTGGTGTTGGAGAAGACTTTTGAGAGTCCTTTAGACTGCAGGGAGATCCAACCAGTCCATCCCAAAGGAAATCAATCCTGAATACTCACTGGAAGGACTTTGCTGAAGTTCCAGTACTTTGGCCACCTGATGCTAAAAGCTGACTCATTAGAAAAGATCCTGATGCTGGGAGAGACTGAAGACAGGAGGAGAAGGGGATGACAGAGGACAGAATGGTTGCATGGCATCACCGACTCAATGGACATGAGTTTGAGCAAGCTCTGGGAGATGGTGAAGGACAGGGAAGCCTGGCATGCTGCAGTCTGTGGGGTCTCAATGAGTCAGACATGACTGACCGACAGAACAACAACAAAATATAAATTGAATAAGGTATTTTGGTTTGTGTATTCATATTTTTTCCTCCTCAGCATTGCTAGTTTCTTAACAGTAATGTTGGATTAACCATTAGTAATTGTTTGAAATCAGTCTCACCAGTCTGGTTGCATCGTGTCACTATGCATTACTCTGAATTTCAAAAATCCTAACTTGAGGCATATCTGACCCATAACTGAGATATATATGAAGAACAAACCCTTTTTAAAAATTCCTTTAAAGCATAGAGACCTTGGGTTTTGAATTCAGAGGTCTGAATTTTTTAGAAAATCCTTGCTATTCAAATTAAGGCAGAATCCTTATTTTCAAACAAAAACAAAAGTTGTATTTGCAAGAGTAGGAAGGTGAAAAATGAAAAGGTCTGCAGGTGAAGAGAGATAATTAAGTTTTTCTCATGAATAAGCATATGTTAACATTTCTTCACAGGGGTTGTTTTGTTCCCATCTTTTTAATTCAATAAAATTTTGCGTTTAGGTAAGACAATAATAAAATATCTTAAGTAAATCTTTTAAAAATATTAAAATTCCTCCTTTGGTTGTAAAATATGAAGTTTTTCATGGGGAGGATTACAATTTAACCTCTTTTAAGAAAACTCATATAAGGTACTGATTATTGTCTACAGAAAATCTCCAGGCATTTTTTTTTAAGATGCTAAAGGTCAATCCATACCTTAATAAAATCCACTTGAAGCCTGGGAAATCACCAAAAGAATCTCATCTCTGGACCTAATGAGAGATTTCTAACATTCTTTAATTGATCCAGAAACCTTAAACTGCCTTAAATATTAGGTAAATATTAGTTTGGGGCTTAAAGCCTGCTGAGAGAATTTCATGTTGCCACTTGCCCCTATGATTTTATCCCACTTGACATAACTTGTAATTACGCATTTATTTGTGTAGTTCCTTATGTCTTTAAATCTCTCATTAACCACAGGTTTTGTTTTTTCTTATTTTGACTAGAAATCAAACTCTTCTAATTTGATTTAAAAGCCCATGTTTTTCTAACATGTAAAGTACAGGATGGAGGTAGAATCGGGGGAAAAAAAAGAAAACAAACAGTAGTGTTAGTAAGGAGGTGTCATTGGACATTTTGACTCCACATAGCAGAAATCAAAATAGTGTCTTAATCACAAAATGTTTTGTTCTCACAAGTAAAATACACCCAGAGTCAGATTGTCAGGGCTGGGATAATAGTCACTAGGGACCCAGATGCTTTTCCCTCTGCTCCACCATGGAACATTCCATCAGTGAGTATATATTATGGTTCAGAATGACTGTTCAACTATTTTTAGTGGGCAAGACATGGAAGGAACCTAAATGTCAACAGATGAGTGGGTGAAGATGTGGCATATATATTCCCAAGTGGCTCAGTGGGAAAGAATCTGCCTGCCAATGCAGGAGACACAGGAGATGTGGGTTTGATCCCTGGGTCAGGATATCCCCTGAAGGAGGAAACAGCAACCCATTCCAGTATTCTTGCCTCGAAAATCCCTTGAACAGAGGAGCCTGGTGTGCCACAGTCCAAGGAGTTGCAAAGAGTCAGAAATGAAACTCATCCCATCCCAAAAATGGGATATTATTCAACCATAAAAAGGAATGAAGTAATGCCATTTGCAGCAATATGGATGAACCTAGAGGCTATCATACTAAGTGAAGTAAGTTAGACAAAGACAAATATCATATGATCCCACATAATTTATATGTGGGATCTAAAAAATAATATAAATGAACTTATTTACAAAGCAAAAATGGACTCACAGACATGGAAAACAAACTTAGGATTACCAAAGGGGAAAGAAAAGTAAGGATCACTGAGGAATATTTTGTAATAACCTATAATGGCAAAGAATCTGAAAAAGAATATATATATATGTGCATATATATGTCTATAGATATATAAAACTGAATCACTTTGCCATACACCTGAAACATTGTAAATCAATTGTCTAGCTCAGTTCAGGCACTCAGTCATGTCTGACTCTGCCACCTCATGGACTGCAGCAGACCAGGCCTCCCTGTCCATCACCAACTCTCAGAGCCTACTCAAACTCATGTCCATGCAGTTGGTGATGCCATCCAACCATCTCATCCTCTGTTGTCCCCTTTTCCTCCCACCTTCTATCTTTCCCAGCATCAGGGTCTTTTCCAGTGAGTCAGTTCTTCACATCACGTGGCCAAAATATTGGAGTTTCAGCTTCAGCATCAGTCCTTCCAATGAATATTCAGGACTGATTTCCTTTAGAATGGACTGGTTGGATCTCCTTGTAGTCCAAGGGTCTCTCGAGTCTTCTCCAACACCATAGTTCAAAAGCATCAATTCTCCATTGCCCAGCTTTCTTTATAGTCCAGCTCTCACATCCATACATGACTACTGGAAAAACCATAGCTTTCACTAGACGGACCTTTGTTGGTAAAGAAATGTCTCGGCTTTTTAAAATGCTGTCTAAGTTGGTCATAGCTTTTCTTCCAAGGAGCAAGCGTCTTTTAATTTCATGGCTACAGTCCCCATCTGCAGTGATTTTGGAGCCCAAAATAATAGTCTCTCACTGTTTCCATTGTTTCCCCATCTATTTGCTATGAAGTGATGGGACTGGAAGCCATGATCTTAGTTTTCTGAATGCTGAGCTTTAAGCCAAGTTTTTCACTCTCCTCTTTCACTTTCATCAAGAGGCTCTTTAGTTCTTTACTTTCTGCCATAAGAGTGGTGTCATCTGCATTATCTGAGATTATGGATATTTTTCCCGGCAATCTTGATTCCAGCTTGTGCTTCATCCAGCCCAGCATTTCGCATGATGTAGCCTGCATAGAAGTTAAATAACCAGGATGACAGTATACAGCCTTGACGTACTCCTTTCCCTATTTGGAACCAGTCTGTTGTTCCATGTCCAGTTCTAACTGTTGCTTCCTAACCTGCATACAAATTTCTCAGGAGGCAGGTCAGGTGGTCTGATATTCCCACCCCTTTAAGAATTTCCACAGTTTGCTGTGATCCACACAGTCAAAGGCTTTGGTATACTCAATAAAGCAGAAGTAGATGTTTTCCTGAAACTCTTTTGTTTTTTCAGTGATCCAGGGGATCTTGGCAATTTGATCTCTGGTTCCTCTGCCTCGTCTAAATCCAGCTTGAACATCTGGAAGTTCATGGTTCACATACTGTTGAAGCCTGGCTTGGAGAATTTTGAGCATCACGTTCTAGGATGTGAGATGAGTGCAATTGTGTGGTAGTTTGAACATTCTTTGCTTGGCATTGCCTTACTTTGGGATTGGAATGAAAACTGACCTTTTCCAGTCTTGTGGCCACTGCTGAGTTTTCCAGATTTGCTAGCATATTGAGTGCACTACTTTCACAGCATCATCTTGTAGGATTTGAAATAGCTCAACTGGAATTCCATCAACTCCACTAGCTTTAGCTTTATTCATAGTGATGCTTCCTAAGGCCCACTTGACTTCGCATTCCAGGATGTGTGGCTCTAGGTGAGTGATCACACCATTGTGGTTATCTGGGTCATGAAGATCTTTTTTGTACAGTTCTGTGTATTCTTGCCACCTCTTCTTAATATCTTCTGCTTCCGTTAGGTCCATACCATTTCTGTCCTTTATTGTGCCCATATTTGCATGAAATGTTCCCTTGGTATCTCTAAATTTCTTGAAGAAATCTCTAGTCTTTCCCGTTCTATTATTTTTCCTCTATTTCTTTGCATTGATCACTGAGAAGGCTTTCTGCTCTCTCCTTGCATTCAGATGAGTATATTTTTCCTTTTTTCTTTTGCCTTTAGCTTCTCTTCTTTTCTCAGCTATTTGAAAGTCCTCATCAGACAACCATTTTGCCTTTTGCATTTCTTTCTCTTGAAGATGGTCTTGATTACTGCCTCCTATATGATGTCATGAACCTCCATCCATAGTTCTTCAGGCACTCTGTCTATCAGATCTAATCCCTTGAATCTGTCTGTTACTTCCACTGTATAATCATAAGGGATTTGATTTAGGTCATACCTGAATGGTCTAGTGGTTTTCCCTACTTTCTTCAATTTAAGTCTGAATTTGACAATAAGGAGTTCATGATCTGAGCCACAGTCAGCTCCCAGTCTTGTTTTTGCTGACTGTATAGAGCTTCTCCATATTTGGCTGCAAAGAATATAATCAGTCTGATTTCAGTATTGACCCTCTGGTGATGTCCCTGTGCAGAATCTTCTCTTGTGCTGTTAGAAGAGGGTGTTTGCTATGACCAGTGCATTCTCTTGACAAAACTCTGTTAGCCTTTGACCTGCTTTGTTTTGTACTCCAAGGCCAAATTTGCCTGTTACCCCAGGTGTTTCTTGACTTCCTACTTTTGCATTCCAGTCCCTTATAATGAAGAGGACATCTTTTTTTGGTTGTTAGTTCTAGAAGGTCTTGTAGGTCTTCATAGAACTGTTCAACTTCATCTTCTTCAGTATTACTGGTAGGGGCATGGACTTGGATTACTGTGATATTGAATGATTTGCCTTGGAACAAAGGTTTGCCTTGGAACAAATGACAGAGATCATTCTGTCGTTTTTGAGATTGCATCCAAGTACTGCATTTCGGACTCTTTTGTTGACTGTGATGGCTACCCCATTTCTTCTTTGGGATTCTTCCCCACAGGAGTAGATATAATGGTCATCTGAGTTAAATTCACCCATTCCAGTCCGTTCTAGTTCACTGATTCCTAAAATGTTGATGTTCACTCTTGCCATCTCCTGTTTGACCACTTCCAATTCTCTTGATTCATGTATCTATCATTCCAGGTTCCTATGCAGTATTGCTCTTTACAGCATCGGACTTTACTTCCATCACCAGTCACATCCACAACTAGGTGTTATTTTTGCTTTGGCTCCGTCTCTTCATTCCTTCTGGAGTTATTTCTCCACTGATCTCCAGTAGCATATTGGGCACCTACTGACCTGGGGAGTTCACTTTTCAGTGTCATACCTTTTTGCCTTTTCATACTATGCCCAATATACTACTGGAGAAGAGTGGAGAAATAACTCCAGAAAGAATGAAGAAACGGAGCCAAAGCAAAAACAACACCCAGCTGTGGATGTGATGGGTGATGGAAGTAAAGTCTGATGCTGTAAAGAGCAATATTGCATAGGAACCTGGAATGATAGGTCCATGAATCAAGGCAAATTGGAAGTGGTCAAACAAGATGGCAAGAGTGAACATCGACATTTTAGGAATCAGCGAACTAAAATGGACTGGAATGGGTGAACTTAATTCAGATGACCATTATATGTAATACTCCCTTAGAAGAAATGGAGTAGCCATCATAGTCAACAAAAGATTCCAAAATGCAGTACTCTCATGCGACCTCAAAAACAACAGAATGATCTCTGTTTCCAAGGCAAACCATTCAATATCACGGTAATCCAAGTCTATGCCCTGACCAGTAATGCTGAAGAAGCTGAAGTTGAACAGTTCTACGAAGACCTACAAAACCTTCTAGAACTAACACCCCCAAAAAGATGTCTTCTTCATTATAAGGGACTGGAATGCAGAAATAGGAAGTCAAGAGCTACCTGAAGTAACAGGCAAATTTGGCCTTGGAGTACAAAACAAAGCAGGTCAAAGGCTAACAGTTTTGTCAACAGAACGCACTGGTCATAGCAGAAAACACTCTTGTAGATAGTATATATACCGGTCTTGCTTTTGTGTCCATTCAACCAGTCTGTGTCTTTTGGTTGGTACATTTAATCCATTTACATTTAAAGTAATTATTGATATATACATTCCTATTGGCATTTTCTTAATTGTTTTGGGTTTGTTTTTGTAGGTCTTTTCCTTTTCTTATGTTTCCTGCATAGAGATGTCCCTTTAGCATTTGTTGTAAAACTAGTTTGGTGATACTGAATTCTCTTAACTTTTGCTTAGCTGTAAAGCTTTTCATTTCTCCACTGATTTTGAATGAGATCCTTGCTGTGTATAATAATCTTGGTTGTAGGTTTTTCCCTTTCATTACTTTAAATATATCCTGCCACTCTCTTCTGACCTGCAGAGTTTCTGTTGAAAGATCAGCTCTTAACCTTGTAGAGATTCCTTTCTGTTATTTATTGCTTTTCCCTTGTTGCTTTTCATTTTTTTCGTATTTATTTTTTTATTAGTTTGATTAATATGTGTTTCAGTTTGTGTGGAGCACATATTCAATGTGTTTCTCCTTGGCTTTATCTTTTATGGGACTCTCTGTGCTTCTTAGACTTGACTGATTATCAACTATTGATGTGGGTTCAATCCCTGGGTCAGGGAGATTCCATGGAGGAGGGGATAGCAACCCACTCCAGTATTCTTGCCCAGAGAACCCCATGGACAGAGGAGCCTGGCAGGCTTTGGTCCACAGGGTCACAAAGAGTTGGAGACAACTGTGGCAACTCAGTGTGCATGCATTGCACTAGTCTGCATATTTTTAACATTTATGTCCAGGATGATTAAGTTGGCGATAATTAGCAAAATAATGGGGAAAAATGGAAAAGAACCGATTTGTTTGGGAGGAAAAGTTCCCAGGTTCAGAGTCAGAACCAGAATGTGAGTTTCAGCTTTCTGAACCTCCTGTAGGGGATGACAGTGGATTAGAGAAGGAATAATAATGCATTCTCTAGCTTCCTACAGAAGTTGCTGTGAAGGACAAATAATAATCCATGCCAAAGTCTTTCTTGAAGTGTGATGCATTGTGAACATAGAAGGATTTATTTTATCCAAAGAGCAACAAAGGTACTAACAGGATATGAAATATGAGAAAATACCTAAGTGTATGAAAAATTTTGTTCACAGTTCAGTTACTATCAACTTAAGGTCAGACTTACAGAGGATAACTAAATGTATGTCAAGGAAAGTGCCAGCTAAGAAATAGTTGTGTAGTAACCAAGGTGGAAACTCCTGACTTTCATCTTACCTTGACTGGCTAATGTAGTTCTTTGTGGTTTTTTTAATTTGGAAAAAATGAACATCAGATTCCACTATAGTGTTCAGGGTGGTATCAACCCAGAGTGAACATTGTACACATTCTAGGGACCCTTTCTTTTTTTTAATATTTTTTATTGAAGTGTGGTTGTTTTACAATATTTCAAGTGTACAGCAAAGTGATTCAGTTTTATATATGTATATTCTTTTTCAGATTCTTTTCCATATAGGTTATTACAAGATATTGAGTAGAGTTCCCTGTGCTATACAGTAGATCCTTGTTTATATATTTTGAATATAGTAGTATGTGTCTGTTAATCCCAAATTTCCAATTTATCCTCCCCCCTGCCTTTTCCCTTTGGTAACCGCGGTTTGTTTTCTGTGTCTATGAGTCTATTTCTGTTTTATAAATAAAATCATTTTATCATATTTTAGATTCCACATGTAAGCAATATCATGTGATGTTTGTCTTTCTCTACACATGATAATCCCTAGGTCCATCCATGTTGGTACAAATGGCATTATTTCATTCTTTTTTATGGCGGAGTAGTATTCTGTCGTACACCTATACCACATCTCCACATCTTCTTTATCCATTTATCTGTCAATGGATGTTAGGTTGCTTCCATGCCTTGGCTATTGTAAATAGTGCTGGTAGGGTCATTATTGTGCATATATCTTTTCAAGTTAGAGGTTTCATCTTTCCCGAATATATGCTGGGGGCTTTCAGAGTATGGTGTCTGTCCAACCTTTAGAAAGAGAGCAGTTGCCAGCATATTCTGGATCTGTGTTATACCTAGCCCTGGATATAACTCCCCACTTGGAAGCAGGGCTCGTTTCTCATTCACCCAGTATCTCCAATCATGCTTTACCCAGAAGCTCTACAAGACTGGTGAGTTAAATGTAGGCAGTGATTAAGGTAAATGGAATTGAGCAAGAAATGACAGGTAGTTTTAGTGCTTAGTCAACTGTCTAGGGAAGAATATGGAAAATGGCAAAGCACGGGTGCTACCTGGAGCTCAATTCCACACTCAGTCTTCCCTGACTTTGCTTATTTGACACTTTCAACAAGCCAGACACACAAGAACAAGAAGGAATCTAATAACCCATGAAGTACCCACACCCAAACGTTTGTCCAGAGGCTATGCATCAAACCCACCAATGTATTGCACTTAAAAGAGTCATGTCTTCCCTCTTACTTTGCATGTAGATCTAACAAGCCATCTCTTAAGCATCTCCCTAGCATGTTAGGCAGAGGGAGGGTGGAGTTGTGAGAGGTAAATACGTTTATAATAACTACAAGTGATGATGGGTAGCGAAGGAGGTTGAAAACAACCCTGTGAAAGGTATTCATGAGGAATTCCAAACAGTATCAGTCCCTTGTCATTTATGTGTTGGGCAAACAGCTTTCCACATCCCAGTAGGAAAAAGTCTGAATTGTAGCTTAAAAGCAGTATTTATGTTAATAATGATGACCCAAAGCCATAAAACAAACACAACAGTGATATCATTCCCAGTATTTTTTGGGAACTAGGAAATACATGATTCACTTTTGAAAGTGCATGTCATAGATTAAATCATAATCCTGATTGTCACTGCCCCCCCTCCACCAGAGATGTGACCAGAGTTCAACGTCCATGCCCACTGCTTGGGACTTGCAGAGCCTCCCTGGGAGCAGACCCTACCCCCACCCCACCCTGGGCTCCACCACATGCACTGCTTTGGCCAGAGGCAAGTAAGCCGGTGCATCAGATACCGTGTCCAAGCCAATGAGTAGGAGTGGCATTCCAGATTTCCACAAACTCTTCTGCACCTGGTGTCTGTCGTGAGTCTGGCGTGACTCGCATTGGGCCTGCTTCCTCGGCCTGAGGCCTGGAGTGGGAAGACTCAGAGAGCCACTACCCCTGTGGCCTCCATGTAACACAGGGAGGCATAACCCTTCCTTTCTTGTTATGTCTCTTAGCTTCGGTAGATTTTTTTTTTTTTTTTTTTTTGCACATTCAGTATGTTTCATAATGGTTCCTGTTTATTTGTTTTAAGCTCCTGCCTTTAAATAATTTAAATAAGATTTCATGGAAGTTCACACATTTAGAGACCCTCCCCCCAACTCTTGGCTTCCCTGGTGACTCAGATGATAAAGAATCCACCTGCAATGCAGGAGACCTGGGCTCAATCCCTGGGTTGGAAGATCCCCTGGAGAAGGAAAATGCAACCCACTCCAGTATTCTTGCCTGGAGAATTCCAGGAACAGAGGAGCCTGACAGGCTACAGTCCATGGAGTCACAAAGAGTCAGACACAGCTAAGCAAATAACACTTTTACTTCCCCCCAACTCTAACAGACTACTGAGGTATTACTATGAATTACTAACTTCTCTGAATCTCAGTTTCCTCAATTGTTGTTTTTTAGCCACGAAATTGTATCTGACGTTTTTGCCACCCTGTGGACTGTAGCCTGCCAGGCTCCGCTATTCATGGAATTTCCCAGGCAAGAATACTGGCATGGGTTGCCATTTCCTCCTCCAGGGCATCTTTTCTACCCAGAGATCGAACCCATGTCTCCTGCATTGGCAGGTGGGTTCTTTACTACAGAACCACCAGGGAAGTCCCTAACGTCAATTAAAATTGCACTTGAAGAGATGGTGGGAAAACAGCCACCAGGAGCCATGTGCAATAAACAAACTAGATTGTCCCCCTCCTTTCACAGGCCAAGGAACAAGGCCTGATGGAGGTGGGGGGCTCTGAGTGGCTGGAGTCTCCATGGACTGGTGATATGGAGGATGATGTCATAAGGGTGTGGGTTAAGGACTGCTGGCAGCCACCTGCCCTCCTCTTAGAAAATTTTAGGGGTTGTGAGTATAGATCTCTGGGATCATAGGCATAAAGCAGAAATCCAAGTCCAGTCTTCTTTCTGTCTCTGGAAAATGAAGCCCTCCGGCACTAACTCTGAGCCTGAGAATGACCAACTTCGTGACTATGCACAAATTATTTCACCTTCTGCCTCAGCACCCAGGATTAATTAATCATTGTAAGTTGTCTCGCGACTGCACAATGCTAAATACAAATAGAGGAGACCCCTGAATTCATGGAGCTGTGACTCGTGGTCTTGAATATTCATGTTCAACCAACGCCAGTCCACTCTCTCACCCAGCAACGACTCTTTGTTTTACTGAGCTCAGAGGGGTCCCCTTCTGTTTGGAAGGTGAAAGGGGGCCTGTACGTGATGTGTGGCTCCTCTGCGGATGCTCTGTTTCGTGCTCCTGGGGGAGATGCTCTAGGGTGCAGTGGTCGCTGCCTGGAAACTTCAGCAACACCTGACACCCATTTCCACTCCCATATTTCTCCCTATTAATTTGGCCAATTCAGAATTCACTAGGTCTCCAAGATCTTTTCAAGTGAAAGTGCACTTTGGGAGAAAATAGAGAAATAGAACAGTTAGGAATGAAGTTTCTGGTGTGGGGTAGCCCCAGTTCTGCCTGCTGCTGTGTATCCTTGGATGAATTCCTTAACTTCTCTGAGTCTCAATTTCCTCATTAAAAAAAAAAAAAAAAGAGCAGTAGTAGTGCCTGCTTCATTGGTACATGGTGGGGATAAAAGGGGCTGAAGACAAGTTTTAGTACATGATATAGGCTTCCCTGGGGGCTCAGATGATAAAGAATCTGCCTGCAATGCAGGAGACCTGAGTTGGATCCTTGGGTTGGTAAGTTCACCTGGGAAGGGAATGGCAACCCACTCCAGTATTCTTGGAAAATCTCATAAGACAGAGGAGCCTGGTAGGGTATAGTCCATGGGGTCACAAAGATTCGGACATAACTGAGCAACTAACGCTTTCACTTTTCAAGTGCTCAATGGCTATTAGTGAAAATTGTTATTTCTTTTTATATTGTGTGTTTTATCTTATTTGTTTTTAAATTTTTGGTTGCACTGGGTCTTCATTGTGGTGAGCAGGCTTTTTCTAGTAATGACACGTGGGCTTCTCTCATTGTGGCACACAAGCTTGGTTACCCTGTGGCATGTGGGATTTTAGTTTCCTGACCAGGAATCGAACCCACATCCCCTGCACTGGCAGGCAGATTCTTAACCACTGCATCACCAGGGAAGTCCCTGTTGCTTCTTGATAAAAGAGTAAAGTCTGATCCACATGTTGGAAATAGTAAAAGGTTGGAGACCCATGAAAGCAGAAGGAAGGAGGGAGTGGTGGAGGACTTGACATAGTCAAGGAGCATGTAGGGGCAGTTGTATGTGAGGAATGAAGAGGAAATCGACAAGAAAATGGAGGGCTGGAGGGGAAGGCCACAAATCTAAGATGTGCCACTTCTAAGATGTGCCACTTCTGAGACGTGCCCAGGTCCCCACAGCTGTCACAGGGTGCTGGAATACATGCCCCAAAGTCAGGCAACTGGTAAACCCAGATTCCAGAATTCCTATCTCTTCTCGACCAGGATGACTCAGTTAACTAAGAAGTAGCTGCTACAAGAGTCAAAGATACACAGAGAAAGTTTGCTGCTAAGTCGCTTCAGTCGTGTCCGACTCTGTGCGACCCCATAGATGGCAGCCCACCAGACTCCCCCGTCCCCGGGATTCTCCAGGCAAGAACACTGGAGTGGGTTGCCATTTCCTTCTCCAATGCATGAAAGTGAAAAGTGAAAGTGAAGTCACTGAGTCGCGTCCAACTCTCAGCGACCCCATGGACTGCAGCCTACCAGGCTCCTCCATCCATGGGATTTTCCAGGCAAGAGTACTGCAGTGGGGTGCCATTGCTTTCTCTGACAAAGAAAGTCTGGAAGGTTGCAAACTTGACCTTCCTTCTGTTTCCGCCCACCACAGTAGTTTCAGGAAGTTCTGTCCTATTTCCCAGTTCACTTTTGCGTGGCCTCATCCCTTTTCCTCCTCTTGCTCAGCATCAGAAGGAGAATTCAGCCTGGGGGTTCCCAGAGTACCGAATGTGTGTTGCATACTGCGGCGGGTTGATACCTTCTGGGATCATGCTGTGTCATTGAGTCAGTTTGTTTTCTTACTGCATCTGTATTTGTCTGCTGGTGTCTCAAAGAGGAGGTGATAAATCAGAGTGAAAGACCCAGAATGGGCGATTGGCAGAGACGGCTGGACAGAATTAGCAAACTGAAGACGGGCTTCCTTAAAACAGAAGCAGTAACTCTGCTGCCTTAATCACTAGTAAGAGTTTACCTAAAGGTGGAAAACCAGTGGTGGTGATTGGTAAACCTGTCTTAGTGCGCAACCATCGTGTAACAAATGTAACAGACTTCGTCCTCACACCGTGCCACTGTGAGACTTCGCTAATTCACATATGCAAGGATTTGTGGAACCTAGTTCCTTCAGATATTGAAAGAGAATATATAGAAAAGAATATGAGAGGGTCCTTTGAAAGCTGCTCCAAAGAACATTTTTGGATATTTGCTCTCTAGCAGAAAACTCTTTCAATTCCTAGGGGGTGTGTTGAAAGCTTGCCTTTTCAGCAACTCTGCAAAAGATGATCTTAGAGAATGATCCTATCAGCTGTGAAATAATTGGCAATCCCCAGAGTCCTGTTTTGTGAATGATCAGCTGTCTCAGCCAATGCCAAGGCCTGAGCCATCAACCCACAGGAAAAGACCTGAAGTGCCTCCCCCAGGCCTGGTTCCACCTGCTTTTCCTTTTGCTAAAGTGAGTGAGTTGATTGCTCTACCCTGGGCCAGTACTACCAGCATCAGCACCCCACAGGAACTTGTTAGACTTGCAGTATCTTGGGCCCTCCCTGTGAATCAGGAACTCTGGAAAAACTAACAAGACTTCCACTGATTATAGAGAGCCCTGCTCTACCTTATGATTTAAGTACTTCAGCTTGGGGCCTTTATTTAATAGTAAAATGGTTCTTCTCTTGCATGGCTCTTTTAAAGTATCCAATATGCTGAAACTGGGCTTACCAGGTGGCATTAGTGGTAAAGAACCTGCCTCCCAGTGCAGGAGATGTCAAACAAAGCCTTGGGTTTGATCCCTGGGACAGCAAGATCCCCTGGAATAGGAAATGGCAACCCACTCCAGTATTCTTGCCTAGGAAATTCCATGGACAGAGGAACCTTGGGGACTACAGTCCATGGGGTCTCAAGGAGTCAGACATGGCTGAGCATACACACACACGTTCTGAAACAGAAGCCAAATGTGGTAAAGAAGATGTTTTCCTTAGAAGGAAAACTTTCTCAAAATCAAGAGAGAAATCAGTGACCTAAATTGGAAGGAAAAACGTCGAGTTCTTGGATTAGGATTCTTAGCCTAGACCTTCATCTTTCTTGTCTGGCTTTATGCTCCAATAAAATTGATTAATAGTAAAACAGATAGCTAGAGGGTTAACCTGCTGTATGGCACAGGGAGCTCAGCTTGTTGTTCTGTGATGACCTAAAGGGGAGGGATGGAGGCTCATGAGGGGAGGGATCCATACATATAACTGAGTCACTTCGTTGTACAGCAAAAAGTAACCACAGTGTTGTAAAGCAAATATATTCCAATTAAAAAAATAAAATAATCAAAAGGAATAATATTGTGTGACATGTCATTTATATGAAATTTAAATTTCAGTGCTTACAAATAAAGTTTTATCAAAATTGTCAAAAATCTGATTAATGAATTACTTATGGAAATTTTGAATGATTTCTGAGTTGAATTTAGTCCAAACACGAAAGTAGTGGTGTATAAGGAATTTTTCTTGGTGAACTTGAAAAGCAATTCCTTTGAGTCAGATGGACAGTTAAGTATACTGGCTTCCTATCTGTGTAACTACAGCTTTGTTGGATCTATTGAGATAATACTTAACCAACCAATGACCCAATTCAAAATTACCCCTTCCACTGCACTCCCATAATTTACCTCATAAGTTTGTTTATTAAGAGGAAAAGATTCAGGACTTAGTTGGAAACAATCTTCAAATATTTAAAGCATTTGCTATTGAGAAGAATATAGAATTATTTTGTATGGCTCAGTAGAATAGAGCATGATTAAATACCTGGAAGATAGGAGGACAGATTTTTGTTCCATTAAAGGGACAGATTTTTAATCTTAATTCTACCCCAAACTAAACAGGTGGCCTGATGAATTCTGTGATATCCACCAGGGACATTTTTATTGGTGCTGTCAGTTCAGTTCAGTCCCTCAGTCATGTCCAACTCTTTTGCGACCCCATGGACTGCAGCATCCCAGGCTTCCCTGTCTATCACCAACTCCTGAAGCCTACTCATGTCCATTGAGCCAGTGATGCCATCCAACCATCTCATCCTCTGTCATCCCCTTTCCTCCCACCTTCAGTCTTTTCCAGCATCAGGGTCTTTTCCAATGAGTCAGTTTTTCACATCAAGTAGCCAAAGTATTGGAGTTTCAGCTTCAGCATCAGTCCTTCCAATGAATATTCAGGAGTGATTTCCTTTAGGATGGACTGGCTGGATCTTCTTGCAGTCCAAGGGACTCTCAAGAGTCTTCTCCAACACTACAGTTCAAAAGCATCAGTTCTCTGTTGCTCAGCTTTCTTTATAGTCCAACTCTCACATCCATACATGACTACTGGAAAAACCATAGCTTTCACTAGACAGACCTTTATTCATAAAGTAATATCTTTGTTTTTTAATATACTGTCTAGGTTGGCCATAGTTTTTTTTCCAAGGAGCAAGTGTCTTTTAATTTCATGGCTGCAATCACCATCTGCAGTGATTTTGGAGCCCAAAATAATAAAGTCTCCCACAGTTTCCATTGTTTCCCCATCTATTTGCCATGAAGTGATGGGACCAGATGCCATGATCTTAGTTTTTTGAATGTTGAGTTTTAAGCCAACTTTTTCTCTCCTCTCACTTTCATCAAGAGGCTCTTTAGTTCTACTTCACTTTCTGCCATAAGGGTGGTGTCATCTGCATATCTGAGGTTATTGACATTTCTCCCCGCAGTCTTGATTCCAGCTTGTGCTTCATTCAGCCTGGCATTTCACATGATGTGGTCTGCATATAAGTTAAATAAGCAGGATGACAATATACAGCCTTGACATACTGCTTTCCCGATTTGGAACCAGTCTGTTGTTCCATGTCCAGTTCTAACTGTTGCTTCCTGACCTGCATACAGATTTCTCAGGAGGCAGGTCAGGTGGTCCTGTATTCCCACCTCTTTAAGAATTTTCCACAGTTTGTTGTGATCCACACAGTCAGAGAAGTTCTAGGTGAACTTTAAGGTCCCTTGTCTTAGTCTGTCTGGGCTGCTATAACAAAAACACCATAGATTGGTGACTTAAATATCAAACATTGATTTTGTATTGTTCTGAAAGCTGGAAATCCAAGATCAGGGTGCTAGTAGATGGGGTATCTGGTGAGAGTCCACTACCTGGTTCATAGATGACCATCTTCTCAGTGTCCTCATATGGTAGAAGGTGGGGGCGGGGAGAGCTCTCTGTGGTCCATTTTATGAGGGCTTTAATTCCATTTCTGAGGGTTCCAGCCTCATAACCTAATCACTTTTCTGAAGACTCTGCCTCCTAATACCGTTTCACTGGAAGTTAGGATTTCAACATATGAATGCAGTGGGGGACATTAACATTTACTCTGTAACACCTTCACGCTCAGAGGTGCTGTTAATATTAATATTCCAATGTTCAAGACTGCCTCCTTCACGTTAGCTCTCTAGAGCAAAGGAGGTGACTTCCCTCCTCTCTTATATATAATCAGGTTTGTGAAGCCATGTTCCAATGGGGAACAGCAGATTTTCTGTGTTAGGGTGTTGCTCTCTGCTCATTTTGTGAACCCATTCATGATCATGTACAACTTTCCTTTTGTTTGACTTTCAAGGGTACAAAGCTGTAGGCAGGAGATCCTGAAATGGAGGGACCAGAAGCATATCTAATCTAATTCTTTGTATTTTCATCTGCGATTGAAACTAACTACAACCAGCAAATAGAAAAAGGGTTACGGAAAACAAACAAACAAAGCTTCCAGAGACTCACCAGGACTGAAAGTCTTGGTAAACTTCATAGGCAGCCAGACTTACCCAATAAGCCAGTTCCACTAATGATGACAACTAGTGTTTTGAAGCTGCCGTGCCGTGCCACTGCCATGACACATTTTGATAATGTTACACCATAGCGAGCCAAGAGAATGGTATACTAGAGATTCACAACTTTGTAAGGAATTTTCTAAACAACCTAAACTCCTCACTCTTTAGAGTTATATAAACACATGCTGCCCTTAGCTAATCTGTCCATCAGTAAAAACTGTTTTAGTTTCTCCTCCACTTTTATATGCAAATTTTATATACAAGCCTGATTCAGATAACAGGAGAGCATTCTTCATTTTTTCCTTAATAAGTAAACATCACATACCTTTATATGCATAATGTTCTAGTAAGCCTACAAATATTATTCGGAGAAGGCAATGGCACCCTACTCCAAATATAATTGAAAATCGCTTTCTTCTTGAAGACTCATATTAAAATGAGCCCAACCGTGTTGCATTATAATCTCTGATATCACATCAGGTTTTAATAAGCCTCCTTTTTGCAGTGCACATGTGCTTCAGACTTCATGGAAACCAAATCTGGAGAGAAGGGATTACTTTAGATTACTTTGAAATATGCATTGTTTGAAATGGCCTCTGGTGACCAGCTTTCATGAATGGCTGATTTTACTTGTGGGGCACATCATTTGGCTTAATTATATCAGCTCCTTTGTGTGACAAGTGCTGGTGTTGTGTGTGCTGAGAAATGAAGGTTTAAAACAAAGTAGAGTTGTTAATGAAAAAATAAATTCTAGAAGTAGAGCAACATTGAGTATTTGTAGTATAGAAGTATAGTAGATGATATTTAGGGACTTGGCCAGCTGTAAACATCTATTTATAAAGATACTCTAGTGACAGTAAACATACATTTGCCCCAAATATCCATAGACATACATCATAATCTGAGCCTTTTCAGGAAAATTATTTTACAGATATGATAGATAATAGTTTACAGTGATAATACAGCTCTTTTTTCATTCTATAAATTCCTCTGCTTAAAAGTTCATAGGGCATCCCTCGTGATACAGTGGATAAGAATCCGCCTGCCAATGTAAGGGATCAGAGTTCAATCCCCAGTCCGGGAAGATTCCACATGCCTTGGAGCAACTAAGCCCATGCGCTGCAACTACTAAAGTCCGTGCACAGCAACGAAGACCCAGCACAACCAATAAAAATAAAAAGTAAAATAAAAAGACTTCATAAAGTTCACTTTTTTTAACAATAGAGTAAAATATGGGTTTTCATTAGCTAAAATATTTCCCAGCTTCTGCTCAGACAAAAAACTAAGACAGAAGTTGTATTTTAAGTTTCAGGTTACTACAGGCCTTCAATGTAAGCACTGTCATTCAAATCAGTGGTAGTGAATTTATGGCTTTAAAAATGTCATACTGGGTCTCTTCAGGTGCTAATTCACCTGAAGTCTGAGATAAATATCTCTACATCCAAATACTATTTTAAGAGTTAGCAGATGAATTTGATTGGACAAGAATGCCATAAATCAGATGGATGTCAATAAAAATGGGTAGAAAATTTATCTTTGCTGTATGCTTTCTGTGTGCTTTATGGTTATAATCAGTAAATTAATTTTCCTAGTGAGGCCTGCTAGTTACTCAGTTTGTCCTACTGTAATTATATTTTCCATGATTGCCAACCTGAATCTCACCTGAAACTTCAGTAGAGTTGCTTTTTTTACTTGATAAATGTATAACTTTGCTTGGTAGTCACTGGAGATAAGTATACAACTGAAGGAATGATGACAGTCTGAACAGAATAGGATATTGAAGGTGATTTTTGTCATATAAAGACTGAGAATGATATATTTAACCTCTCGCCCCAAAACTCAAACCAGCATTTCCCAGTACAACTTGTGAAGGAAGTATTTTTGAAATAATACATGAACTAATATGAAAGATTGAAGACTGGAGGAGAAGGGGATGACAGAGGATGAGATGATTGGACGGCATCATTGACTTAATGGGCATGAGTTTGAGCAATCTCCAAGAGATGGTACAGGACAGTCCATGGGGTTGCAAAAAGTCAGACACAAGTTAGCAACTAAATGACACCAAAATCTGAATTTTAGGGTTTCTTTTGAAAATGGATCTCTGAGAACTGCAGTTGACTTAAATATGGATGTTTGATTTTCTTCCAAGGCTTTCCTGTAAGGAATACATTGTGGAAGGAAAAATTAAAAAACAGAGCTATTCCCCATACATGCATGTGTGCGTGCTAAGTCACTTTAGTCATGTCCAACTCTATGGACTCCACCAGGCTCCTCTGTCCATGGGATTCTCCAGGCAGGAATACTGGAGTGGGTTGCATGCCCTCCTCCAGGGGGTCTTCCCGACCTGCATTGGCAGGCGGGTTCTTTACCACTATCGCCACTATGAATTCCCCATAACTCATCCCTAAATCTTGAGCTAAGAACTAGAATTTGCTGTCTTTTGAAATGCATATTCATTTTTCACAGTGTGTTCCCAGACTTCCTTTTCTGCATCATGACTCCACAGGAGGCCAGCAGGGTCCCTTGGAAGGAACTTGTATATCCACTCTGCTGTATTTCAGTTCAGTTCAGTTCAGTTGTTCAATCGTGTCCGACTCTTTGCAACCCCATGGACTGCAGCACTCCAGGCCTCCCTGTCCATCACTAGCTCCCGGAGTTTACTCAAACTCATGTCCATTGAGTTGGTGATGTCATCCAACCATCTCATCCTCTGTCATCCTCGTCTCCTCCCACCTTCAATCTTTCCCAGCATCAGGGTCTTTTCAAATGAGTCAGTTCTTCACATCAGTTGACCCAAGTATTGGAGTTTCAGCTTCAGCATCAGTCCTTCCAATGAATATTCAATCGTTCCAATGAATATTCCTTTAGGATGGACTGGTTGGATCTCCTTGCAGTCCAAAGGACTCTCAGGATTCTTCTCAAACACCACAGTTCAAAAGCATCAATTCTTTGGTGCTCAGCTGCTGTATTTAAAGCCTTAGAAATGTTAAAGTGTGTTATGTTGGTAGTGAGCTTTATCACATAGAAAATAGGCCAGCACAAACTCTCTTGACTGTGGCTTAATTTTTAAAGTCAGGTGGTCCCCTTTCCTCACAAAGATGTTAACTATAAGAAAATATTTTGAGAAATGCTTTTGAAATCTAAATATAGCACCTGAGTATTTTTTATTTTCTTCAACTTAAACCGTATCACAAGAATTGTGGAACTTTGAAATAAATTCATATTGTGCCAAATGATACACATCAGAGAAACAGACTAAAACAAAATATGTCCCCAGAATTCCCGACTTTTTTCAAAGGTACATTTTTAGTTATCTAGGAATGGTTGAACTTTAAAATACAAAGAAGACTGTTTCCTCATTACTTTAATATGTGTCTGTGTGTGTGAATATATTTATACGTGAATCTTAACTATGCACATGTGTGTGTGTATCTATTGGTTTGGCCAAAAAGTTCTTTCCAGTTTTTCCATGACATCTTTCAGAAAGACCTCAGCAAACTTTTTGGTGAACCCAAAAAGTTAGGAAAAAAAGATAAATACATAAGGTACAGATGAAACGTGATGCTTGTGGTAGAGGGTAGTGCTCAGCACACTTCAGCACAGAGCTGTCAATTTTGCAGTTGGTTGGGGTCATGTGACTAGTTTCAGCCAATGAAATATTAGAAGTGATTGGAGTCATTTCTGGGTTGGAGCCATGAAAAGCTCTACCACAAGAATCTCCAGTTTTTTTCTTCCTCTTCTTCTCCATCCAGCTATGGCAACAATAAAACAACAGTGCCCCCATCAGACTGTATCTCTGCACGATCAAGCAGATCAAAGCTCCCTGTCACTCTTTGTGTGACTTGCAGTATGTGCTAAATCGCTGATGTTTGTTTGTTTGTGTGTTTTTCCTTGTTACTGCAGTAAACTATTTCTGCTAACTTCTATAATACCTTAAGATACTTCAACACAGTTAAGGTGTAAGTATATGAAACCAAAGGCAAATTTAATATTATGAACCGTATAGTTTAAGACATAGCTAAGATGTCTGAGATCACATTTGTGGTTCTTTTTAATCAATATGCTTCCTATTGTCAGATCCAAACGGAAGTTTCCAATGTCCTCCTTTTTAAAAGTCAGCAATCTTTTTATTCCCCTTATCTTGGACCTCATGGCCACCACTGAAACACATGACTGTTATCAGATCTGTAAGACACTGTAGCATCTGCTTCAGAAATATCAGGTCCTTCTGGTTTTGTTTTGTTTTCATAATTTTTAGGTCACTTTGTTTTCCTTTGCTTTGCTAATTTCTCTTTGAAAGAAGCTGGGAAAATCTCCATCTTGGATGCTTTGCATTTCCTAAAATGTTCTTGGTGAGCTCCTTGTTATGTAGGTAATTCCTGTCTTTGTAGGATAATCCTCATAAGTGCATTTCTTCTTTTTTTAATTTATATTTTATTTTTAATTGTAGGATAATTGCTTTACAATATTGTGATGATTTTTGCTATACATCAACATGAATTGGCCTTAGGTATACATATGTCTCCCCCTCTTATACCCTCCTTCCACCTCCCTCATAAGTACATTTCTTGCTATAGCCTCTCCCTTCATTTTTATCACTGCTTATCTCTTTCTATCCTCTTCCTCAATGAGAAGACAAAGAGAAAGCCTAGGAAGCTTAAAAATACTTATTTCTATTTTTATTGTGCAATAGATCATGGGTGAAAATCCAGCTTAGACATAAATGAAATAAAAAAATAGAATCTGTTCCTCTGCCTCACCATACCCTGGGGATAATCAACACTAACAATTTTGAGAACAGATGACTTTTCAAGGTTCCTTCCAATGTCACTATTCACAGTGCTATGGGGAGAAAGAACAGAAAGGGGGAAAAGGGAAGAAAAGCAAATATTGTTCAAGGAGGATCTCATCCTTTAGCCAAGTGTTTCCTCAAAGATGCTCCAGGTCAGAGATGCACACTTTCCAGCTGTCATTGGTGGCTGGAAGAGATTTATTATTCGAGGGGTATAAAAATGTTATTGCACCAGAAGAAGACTGTTCTCTATCTTATTTGCTTGGAGTTGTAATAAATTAGATCCGTGAACAGGCTTTCTGGTGATTAACAGTAGATGAACTTTGCCAGCTATGGGGTTTTTAAAAGAAGAAATTAGCTCCTTCATAGTTTCACATATATCATAAAGAAGCCAGCGCATACTGAAGGCTTCCTCTATAGAAAAAAAAAAAAAAAAAAAAAGTGATGTATGGGAAACTTGAAAGTCAAAATTAAGGGAAGAGGACCATGTAAACTGACCCCAGGATATGTGAGAACTCTGTTGACTGGGGGAATTGGGAGTGGGGAATTCCACCTTCTTGCTAGTATAGTCCTATTTCACTTCACTCTAATGATAAACTAAGTGTGTTCTGGCTAAATTCAGCTTTGAATAATTGCATGCTGCTGGCCTAATCTCCCCTGCTGCTATGATTGGTTATGGTGTCCCTTTTTTTCTCTGTCTTCACTCTGGAGTGGAGTGCTTTGTGCTAGAAACAATTCCTTTGCCTCATCCTTAAGAGGTTGATTTCTGTGCTGTGTGGGTTGTTCCGAGCCTATCTCTCTCATACTTCAGATGTGTGGGCATTCATTTATAAAGTTTTGTGTTATCCTCAGATTAAAAAAGAAAAAACACGGAATGTCATCACTGAACAGTGATATCAGGCATTTAACTTAGTAAAGTTTCAAAGCTTTAAGGGGCAGGGAGGAATGAATTAAGTTTGTGACTAGGGCCAAATCTATAGCCTTAGACGTGAACGGCTGGGCTTAACCGTATACTCTAGGCCAGTAATTCTCAAACCCTTTGAGCGTGAAATCCTTTTGTATTATTGAAATTGTGTTTTTATCCCTTTATATTATTAAACTTGTGGGACTTCCCTGGAAGTCCAGTGGTTAAGACTTCATGCTCGCAGTGCAAGGGACACAGTTTTGATCCCTGGTCAGGGAACTAGGAGCTTGCATGCCATATAGGCAGCCAAAAAGTAAATTAATTTTAAAAAATAAAAGTAATTTATTAAGCTTGTGTTTATGGGGATTTGGGGCTTCCCTGGTGGCTCAGCTGGTAAAGAATCTGCCTGCATTTTGGGAGACCTGAGTTCGATCCCTGGGTTGGGAAGATCCCCTGGAGAAGAGAACAGCTACCCACTCCAGAATTCTGGCCTGGAGAATCCCATGGACTATATAGTCCATGGGGCTGCAAGGGTCAGACATGACTGAGTGGCTTTCACTTTATGGGGATTTTAGCTATTGATACATAAAAATTCAAAATGAGAATTTTAAAAAATATTTATTAATTAAAAATAATATGTACATATGTTAAATGATATATTTTATGAAAAATAACTATTTTGCAAACCAAAGAATATTGGTGGTTAAAATGGCATGCTTCACATTTTTGCAAATCTGATGTTTATCTGAATAAAAGAGAACTGGATTTTTATATCTGTTTCTGCATTCAATCTGTTGAAATGTATTGTTTTGGGTGAGGTATGGGAATAAAATTCAACCTCCCATGGGTAAATAGTTGGAAATGGAGAATTATTTCAAAAGCTTTTTCAGATACTTATAGATCTTCTTTGATACTATACCAAAACTTGACAAGTAATGATTCCTATAGGTCAGTTGTCATAAGAAATATGAAACCACATGAATGAGCTTTTAATACTTTCTTATATTAAGATTCAGTGGTCATTTTGCACTTTGAGTGAGCATTTTTTAACTTCTGTATAATTTTGTAACATTGCATTTGGTCATTTCGGAAGTATTGGTTCACTGATTTATACTAATAGTCTAAATGTTGACATATTTCATTTTATATCACAAAACAACATTTATTAATATCGACATCAATGTCATCAGAAAAGTTTTACCTATTGAGAAGCTGCCAAGCTCACAGTAGCAGATAAAAGTTTTCCAAAATTTTGCTTTTGACTTGAAAACTAAATTTCTGTCATTAGCAACAAATGTGACAAATACTGTCAGTTGTTTTCCTTGAAGTGAGTCTTGGTTCATTCACGACTTGAAGAAATGCCTTCCAAAAATCCGAGTTCAAATAATTCTATCAAGTAAAAATAGCGTTTGAGTAAAAACAGAAAGACGATGGATCCAGTTCACCTTACAACTTAGCCACACAAGTGGTTTCCCTCGACAAGCATCACACCTCCATACACAGTGTGTATGTTTTATGTGTCCCTTTTCTCTGATAAAACAGAAAATTTAAAAGACATGAATTCGAGCACACAGGGACATGCTCAGTTGTTCAGTTGTGTCCAACTCTTTGAGACCCCGTGGACTATAACCTGCCAGGCTCCTCTGTCCATGGGATTCTCCAGGCAAGAATACTGGAGTGGGTTGCCATGCCCTTCTCCAGAGAATTGTACCCACCCAAGGATCGAATTCACGTCTCCTGCATTGGCAGGGAGATTCTTTACCACTGAGCTACCTGGGAGGCCTATGTGTATTTGACACTCAGGGCTTAATCAAATTAATCATTTTACAGCTTCATCTTGAGTGAAACTGGCTTTTTTAAAAAACTATATGTGATGCTCCCTGCATTTGTGCTAAAGCAGTTGTAACAACCATTGCTTTCAGACCATCAGTGGAAATGTCAACAAAGTGGAAAGGAGAGATGAAGTGTTGGCGTTCTTATCAAAATAGCTCGGGTCTGGGACATCTCTGGTAGTCCAGTGGTTGAGAGTCTGCCTTCCAATGCAGGGGGTGTGGGTCCCATCCCTGCTCAAGAAACTAAGATTCCCCATGACACGGATTGCTGATCTCACTATGGCAAATGGAGAGCCCAGGCTCTGCAATAAGAGAACACTACACACTGCAACTAGAGAAGCCCCCATGTGCCAGCACAGCCAAAAATAATAATTAAAAATAAACATAAGATAAAGACCCAGTCTTACTAAAAAAAAAATAGTTCTGGTCTTTTGGATTCCATCTGTGAAGATCTCAGGGTCCCCCAAAGCCTAGATTACACCTTGACAACCAGGGCTGTGGACAAGCATATTACCACCATCCCACCCCACCCCCCTAGACAAAGGGGGGCTTTGTTGATGACAGAGACCCCCTTAAACCCATGAGGGCAATGAGGGCTTTGTTTTAATGTGGGGGTTTGCTAGATAAGCATACGTGAACTAGACTTGCTATCCAGTTGGCTTGAAGGCTTCCCAGTCTTTTCTTTCTTTTATATGTGACTTGAAAGTATGTCACATTTATAGTTGGCTTGACTGCCCCAAACAAAATGCTGCAAACTTTCCCCATCAATTGGCCATAGTGATAGTTGGTGTTTTCATTTTAGATCCTAAAGAAAAAGCAGTTTGTGTTCTGGTCCCGCTTCATGAATACAGCACCGTTCCTCAAGTTCACTTTACATGTGTGAGAAAAACCTCTTTTGACATTTCTCCCATTTTCAACTATTTCTCAAGACAAATTGTTAGTCTCTAAGGACACTTGTCGTCCGCCACCAAGTATCCAGTTCGAACATTGCATCCTTGTCTCCTTTGTCCAGGTCTGCGTTTTGTCTGTCAGTTTTTTCTTCTTCCTCTTCACTTTTTTTCCTTCTGGAGGTAGAAACCAGGCAGTGAGAGGTTCTAAAAGGTCATTTTTGAATAAAGAATTGTCTGTGTACACGTTTTTTTTTTTTTTCAGAGTGCTGTGTTTTGTGTGTTTTAGTCAAGGGAGCGCTCCTGCTGAACAGACTTGTCTGAAAGTTCCGTTTTCTTTACCACTCAGCTTCTCGGCTTTTACATATGAATCCCCTGAATCAATAATAAACTGTGGCAGAAAAAAAAGCAAAACAAAAAATGTAGGTCTCTTTCGCACCTTTTAACTCTCCAGAAAGGCAAGGCAAGACACTTTAGAGGTAAAGCTTGCATCTTCTCTGCTGTCTCTTTTCTTTGTTAGGAAATGATTTTCAATGTAGTTTATACAGGGTGCCATTAAGGCTAATTTTCTTTTTCCTAAAAGAGGAAATAAAGTAAATAAGATAAAGAAAAGAATAACCCAGAACATGGATTGGGTTCCAAGGAATGTTATCATCATCTTAATTGTCAAGTCACGTGTGTGACTGATTATTTAAACCAAGCACCACGCACACTCGATACAGTGTGAGTCTGGCTGTATTTTTGGGGTCACCATTGTCTGCAGAGGCTGGTTTAAATGATCGGTGATGCAAGAAACCCTGTTGACTATCTCTTCATACATGGCTTTGAGAGGTGGGCAAAGTTCTGTTACCTCAAGAACCAACCCTCTAAGAAATTTCTGTGTTTAACTCTTTAGACTGATGCATGCTCCACGGGAGAGACCCATTGTTCCACTCATTTCTTTCGCTTTCCTGTCCTTTCATGCTCCTATCAGTTTTCTCATGATTTGAACCAAATGCTCAGAAACCCACCAGTCAGGGCAGAACAATTGCGTGCTTTCAGTGTTCAGCAGGCTCCGCAATCACTGAAATAACCCCGAGTTGTTACCAAACAGAAAACAAGAAAAAACCCACACGCCAAACTGTGCATATTGACTTTCTCAAGCCACAGGATCAATCGGAGGTGGTTAGCTGGTTACTCTGCAGATAATGTGGTCAGGACTGCCTTGCTGCAGACACTGGATTTTTGTTTTAAAGCCTACTTCTTATTGAGTCTTTCTCTCTCTCTCTGTCTCTCTCTCTTTCTCTCTCCCTCTCTCCTCCCCTCCCAAGGAATAATTACAGGCTGCAGAGTCAAAAGCATTAGAACTGTTTACAAAACAGCTCATAAAGTTTAAAATAATGGGGGCGTGTGTGTTTGTGTAAAACACAATAATGTGTATGGCAGAGGGAAACAGTATACCCTTCTTTCTTCTTTCACTGCCTCATGTCACCCTCCAGAATTTAAGACATGGAAGTGAACAACAGAGTTCATTTTATTCTGGTTCCTCACACTTCATTTGTGATTTGTATTTATCTAATGTCAGTTGACTGTTGAGGATCAAAATACAGACCCTCAGAAGTGTGGGGAGAGAGTGGGTGCTGGAACCAGCTGCTATCTAATTAATTTTAGGGCAGTTGAAATTCCCATACAGATGCTCCCTCATGACATTCAAGAGAAAGATGCTTTTTTTGTTTTTTTTTAATGAGCCCTTTGCTATCTTTCAGAAGTCCTAAAGAACAGCATCCAGCAGCTTAGTGTTCTAAAGTGAAAGGGGCATTTTTCCAACCCTCTCTGAAGTCTCCTCCTGTGCAGACTTACAAAGATTTTGCAATGCTCCCCTCCAGATTTTATTATTTTTTTAAGGTGAAAGAGTCACCTCCAGCCTCAGAGCCCATCAATCATTTTGCTTTGCAGGTTGAGATCTGCTGCGGCAAAGCCAAACCTCGGTGCTGGCAGCACTGCCCCGGGTCTGGACAGTAGTGAGGCTGGCGCTGACAGTCAGAGGAGGGCTCTGTCCCCTTCGGCACTGATGCACTGGGTATGCAGACTGGACCGAGGGACAAGCCCAGCCCGGAGGAAGCACCTCTTCCCCTGGTGATTGATGGAGGACAGTTAGGAGCTCTCCAGAGGCTGGGGAAGGTTGCCCTCTCAGCCAGTTACTCTGAAGTCTTTGTCAGCAGAAAGAACTCTCCTGGGTAGTGAGTGACATCATGCAGATGACAAATGACAGCTTTGCGTTTCATTCTGCTTGATGAGTACTCAGTACCGCATGCAGGTGAGTTAACGGTTCCCAGAGGCAAACACTCCAGAGCACTGTGGTTTCACGGGCACTGCTGGCTCTTCCTCATCAGTCGTCCGTTTTCTTTGCGGATGTTTAAAGTATTAATGCTATTAAAACATGAGCAGGGATGATACCCAGATCACTGTGTTTATGATTATGCAATGAAGATATTATTCAAGTCATGTGTTAAGCAGTTCTGAATGTTGTTTCCTTCTGTTTCTTCCTTTTGGAGTACAGATTTTAAATTATATATGTGTATGTATATATATTATAATATACATTGTATATTATATTATACATAAATATAATTAATATAAATACTGTAAAATATATGGTGAATAAATAATGTATATACACACACATATATATTTATGCTGTTTCAAGAGACTGTTTCAGACCAAAAATCTGTATCAGAATCTCTGATTGACGTTTCCTTTGTATTTTTTTCCTCCCCATTCCAGGACCCCCTCTGCAGATGTCCTGAACACTTCTGACTACAGCAATTGATTCTTCAACCGGGATACCTAATTCCAGGTATTAGCTCTTGTCAGAAAGCTTTTACATCCAAGCTCTGTGCTGGAAATTCTATTTTGGCAATGAATTTTCAAATTGGAAAAGTTGGAATGAGAATAAAGAACAAAAGTGAATTTGCAAAATAATCAAGCGCTTAAAAAAAAACACAACCCTACGCTGGGAGGGTTTGCTGCTTCTGACTCACAGGCAGCCCTTTCTCTGCCAGTTTATGTGCCAGTTCTCACCGAGTTGTAGTCCTTTTTCTGCAACCGTGTCCGGGGTTTGGATTTCATTTTCATCTTTCCCTCTCCCCTTTCTCTGACTGCCCAGACCTGCAGGAATCAGGAGACAGACATTTTCTCAGTTTTGCGACATTGGAGCAAGCACAATGAAGTATTCTTGCTGTACTCTGGTTTTGGCTGTCCTGGGCACGCAGCTGCTGGGGAGCCTTAGTTCCAGCATCAGGTCCCCAAGATTCAGAGGACGGATACAGCAGGAGAGAAAAAACATACGACCCAACATCATTCTTGTGCTCACCGATGATCAAGACGTGGAGCTGGGTGAGACACTGGCTTTTTCACTTGTTCGTCCCTTTTGCTCAAATGATTGACTGACCTCCTGTTATCAGTAACAGTCTGAAAACATTCAGGGGTTTGATGCTTAACCAAAACCTAGTTTGTAAAATGTACTTGCATTGATGGTAAAGCATCTGGTTTGTGTTTCGACATGACCTTTTTGGTCTTATGTTTTTGAAGCAGTGTGGGGTGGGGGGTGTGTACGAGAATAGGGGTGGTGAGAGGAAACAAAACTATAAAAGTCAAGGATTGGATCGTGCACCTTGGAAACTCTTGGTCAAGAGCTTTTTAAAATATTTGAGCAAAGTTGTTTCAAAGAACATGAGAGTATGACTGTTAATTCTCTGCAGTGCATATGAAGAAAGGTAGATACACAAAGAATTTCCAATTGTCATTATTATTAAGGTGAATCCTTTATTCACAGCTTGTAATTGTTATGTGATGCCTATCTTCTGCTGCTGCAGATCACTGCTACCTACCTTAGACAGGATGCTTTTCAGAAGAATTCACTCACCTGGGTTAATTCTGGAGTGCTTGGAAAGCCTGCCAACATCCAGTATTTCAGCTTAGCTTCTAAATCTTCTGGTTGGGTTTCTCACCCTTTCATCTTCTTTCATGGCCCAGCACTATGGTCTTGCCCATAAGCTTAGGATCAAGTTCTTTTATGGTACCTAAGACAGATGAAAAGTTTGCCCTTACAAGTTGTCACCAGCACTCCTTTCCATTCTTGAACCAAATTCCTTGCTCTCAAGCTATCACACTGAACTTGACCATCTCTAGTCTTGCCCTTCATGCTGGCAGAATACCTTGGGCTTCTTTCCAGAGCTCCTGGCTAGGTTCCTTGAGGATTAAACCCCTGTAGACTGGAAGTTGATCCACAGGGATGGGGACTTTGTTTTCCAGTTTGAAACCAAACTATGGAATCTCAACAAAGTTAACTCTTTGGATTCAGCTAGAAACAAAAGCACTAAAAGCCAGTGGAGGTAATCATTGTTGGATGTGATTTGCAGTCTGTTGTCTCTCACTTAATTGTTTACACGCAACCATGGATTTTTAGGCAACATGTCAAAATGAAAAATCTTGGAGGTGTGACTTTAGTGTGTATGTGGCTGGTGGTTTAAGTTTTCATTCACCTATAGCATAAGTAAAGTGAAGACATTTGAATTCACCTTCCTTAACATCTCTCATACCCATCCCTTTCGCTGAAGCCATTCTCTGCTCTCCTAGTTTTTCCTAACTGGTTGATCACCTGACTGTACCTGTCCCTTCTAGTCTTGGCCCCTCCTGCCTATTCTTCATTTCATGCAAGTATCTGATTGGGTCTGTGCTGCTAAAACCCTCTAAGATGTTCCTTGCCAAGAGGATTAAAAACCTCCTCTCTGTAGGCTGATGAGCTCTGGGCATCTGCCCCCTACCTGTCTCACTAAGACTATTTTCCTTTCCCCCAATTTTGCTCTGTGCTTCATGGAAACAGCTAGTTGTTTGAAACTGTCTAGTGGTTTCGTCTCCCTCACCTATATTTCATGCCTTTACACATCTCATCCCCTCTGCTCTTTCCACCTTTCTCCACCTAGAGAAACCCTACCTATTTTTCATGACCCAGTTCAGTACCTTCACCAAAATCATCCTGCCTTCCAGCACGGTGGATGGAACTTTGTACCACCTCAGACCTGCCTCCAGCAGGACCCTTAATCCACCATGTGTTTCCATACCTGTCTCTTCCACTTGACTGAGAGCAACTAAAGGATAGGGTGTGTGTGTGTACGCTTAATCGCTCAGTCGTGTCTGACATTTTGTGACCCATGGACTGTAGCCCACCAGGTTCCTCTATTCATGAAATTCTATAGACAAGAATACTGGAATGGGTTGCCATTCCTTCTCCAGGGGATCTTCCCAACCCAGGGTTCAAACTCACATATTCTGCCATTTTCTGCATTGGCAGGAGGATTCTTTATTACTGAACCACCAGAGAAGCCAAATATTTATTAAGCAATTACCAAATACTGTCTTCTAGTGGAAGCACATGAATATAATGGTGAGGAGTTGGCGGCCAACTGTTTCTTACATGTTTGTCTTTACTTCTTTCCTTGATTTTCCTCCCAGACACCAGGCTAAGCATTCACTCGTTTAATTTTCACAGTCACTCTATGTAGTAGTTACGACTACTCTATTCAGATTATGCTTAAGACAAATGAGGCTTAGAAGCATAGGCTCTGATGAGCTAGGAAATGGTGAACCCAGGACCTGTATTAGGTCCGAATCTCCACAGGTACACATGTAACCGTGATTCCATCCATCAGTCCCTCCTTCAACAAATATTTATTGAGCCCTTCCTAAAATAACCTGTAAATGTATGATAATATCCTAGGTTCTGAGATAATGACAAGATGGGTCTTATTATCCCATTGACAGAGCAAGTTGATGATGAACTAGAGTGAACAATGGGTAAACATTTAGAGAAGTCCAACCACCTTTCTCAGCAGAAAAATTATGTTCTGGGTGGTGCGTACAGTTTCATGGAGACTTTTATCTGGCTGATTGTAATGTCCTCATAATCTCTGAAATTTTCTGCTCTAGTCTTTAGTTAACTTTGGGTTTGGGTATTGTTATTGTTTTTTTTAATCATCTTAAACCATTTTTAAGTTTGTGTTAAGTACATCCACATTTGCAAATCTCCCAAAACTCTTTTCATCATATAAAATTAAAGCTCTATATCCATTAAACAGTAACTGCCTAGCTCCCAGCTCTTGGCATTTGCTATTCTACTTTCTGTCTCTATGAATTTGACTGATCTGAGTATTTCATATATGTGGAATCATACAGTTTCATACAGTACTTGTTTTTTTGTGACTGGCTTATTTCACTCCAGTATTCTTGCCTGGAAAATCCCATGGAAAGGAACCTGGTAGGCTACAGTCCATGGCGTTGCAAAGAGTTGGACACAACTGAGTGACTTCACTTTCACTTTCATTTTATTTTACTTAGCATAAAGTCCTTGTTCACTGTTTACCTATGTTATAGCATGTCTCAGAATTTCCTTCCTTTTGAAGGTTAAATAATATTCCATTATATGTATATCCACCCTTTGTTTATCCATTTATCTCTTATTAGACATTAGTGTTGCTTCTGCTTTTCTATTATTGTGAATAACACTACTATGAACATAGGTGTATAAATATCTCTTTGAGACTCTGCTTTCAATTCTTTGGGGTATATACCCAGAAACAGAATTACTGGATCATTAGATAATTCTGTTTTTAATTTTTTGAGGAGCCACAGTACTGTTTTCATAGCAGCAGCACCATTTATCCATTCCCACCAGCAGTGCATAACGGTTCCAGTTTCTCCACATTCTTGCCAACATTTGTTATTTGCTGAATTTTTGATAATAACCATCTTAATGGGTGTGAGATATTCTGTCATTGTGGTTTTGATATGGTTTGATTTGCTTTGTTTTTTTGCTTACATGTGATTTTGTTTGCCAAATATTGAACAAACCTTAGCCTAATAAAGGAAAATTTTTGCTCCTGTAATACTGCAAGCATTTTGGCTTCTGTGCCTCCAGAAGGATATCAGACTTAGAAAAGGCTTAGGAAAACAATTCCAAAAATTGTAATCGAATACTTCTGAGAAATTAAAAATGAAACAATTCTATCTTTTTGTCTGAAAAGACAAGACTAAGAAGGATGGTAATCCAAGTTTATGAAATCAAGCTGGGACGAAAAGCTCTTACTCAGTAGGAATGAGGGACACTCCCTTAACTTTGGGGACAAATAAAATAAACTAGTACTTTGTGAAGGGGGTGAGGCACAGAAGGAATTGATTAATAAAAGTGCTAGCACCTGATATGTGAATAACACTTTATCTTTTCCCAAGATCATTTATTCTCATTATTGCATTTTATTGTCATTCCATCCAAGTTGGGTGGGTAAGTTCAAAGATCATTATCCCAAAAGAAAACTTAGTCCGTGGAAAGATTAAGTAATTTAACCAATGGTCCCCATGCTTCTGGATTTGCTTTTTCCACTACTTGGGAAGTGGTTTTCAGGTTATGCCTCTATCTGTAAATAGTTCAGGCTTTTAGGCAAAGCTAATGGGTGGAAGATTTATATCTTAAACAAAAAACAACACTGAAGTATAGTTGATTTACAGTGTTCTGTTCATTTCAGGCATACAGCAAAGTGAGTTATACGTACAAAAATATCTATTTTTTTTCAGATTCTTTTCCCTTATAAGTTATTACAAAATGTCCAGTATAGTTTCCTATGCTATACAGTTAGGTCCTTGTTCATTATCTATTTTACATATACTAGTGTGTGTATGTCAATCCCAAACACCTAATTTGTCCTCCCCCCCCAGCTTTCCCCTTTGATAACCATAAGTTTGTTTCCTATGTCTGTGAGTTTTGTATATAAGTTCATGTGTATCACTTTTTTTTTAGGTTCCACATATAAGCAGTATCATATATTAGTCTTTGTCTGGTTTATATCACTTAGAATGACAATCTCTAGATCCATCCATATTGCTGCAAATGGCATTATTTCATTCTTTTCTATGGCTGAGTAACATTCCGTCATATATATACATGGGGTATTTATATATATACACCCTATCTCTTTATACATTCATCTGTCAATGGACATTTAGGTTCCTTCCTCCATATCTTGGCTACTGTAAATAGTGCTGCTATGGATATTGGAGTGCATGTATCTTTTCAAATTATGGTTTTATTTTTTAAGCTAAAAAACACAAATGGACATGATTAAAAGAGTTTGGGATGATGGCTATCATCCAGGAAAGGAATGGTAACCAAGAACATCAGCAGTATCCATGTTTTATTATGAAATTTTAAAAACCTATCTGAAAAAAATAAAAATATATCTCAAGCAACTATGAGCAAATGTTAAGTTTTTAAAAAGCTAAAGACACAGTATTTATTCTATTTTTCCCTCACTTTAAATGTTTTACAAGTCAAAAAGAAGAAAATCAAAAATGCTTGTGGTACTCCCCTAAGTTTCTGAGACCACAGTCAACGAGATTAAGCTCTAAGCCTTTCCCAAATGAGACTTTCCTGGCAGTTCAGTGGTTAAGACTTTCGCCTTCCAGTGCAGCGGAGCAGGGGATGCAGTTTCGATCCTAGTCAAGGAGCTAAGATAGATTTCCACATGCTCCATGGCCAAAAGGCCAAAACATAAAACAGAAGCAATGTTGTAACAACTTCAATGAAGACTTTAAAAATGGTCTACATCCAAAAAAAAAAAAAATTTGAATAAATCTTTCCCAAATGGTCCCTGAGTACCACTCTGAAAAGCAAAATAGTGAGCTGATTAGACCATTGATCTGGTTCAATGTGGCATTTCTTAAATTCTTAGGAAATTTGCCTGGTGCTAACATCTTAGGATAGCTGACTTATGATCTACTTATATCATAAGTAAAATTAAGAAATCTTAAATGCATGGAAACACTTTATCTAAAGCAGAGGTCACAAATGGGATCTACAGTCCAGAGCTATTCCACAGATGGGTTTTGCTTATCAAAACAGCGTGCTTATCAAAATCAAGGCAGCATTTAAAAAATCAAGTGATTTTTATATACTAGGGGGGAAAAATCCAGATTCTGACTTTTCTTGAAAAGTCATTGAAAACCTTACATCCCCGTGAGGCAGCCATGGGAAGGACTTTTCTTAAAAACTTTACATTTCCATGAGGCAGCCTTCAGTTAAATGCTTAAGGGGGGAATTCGCTGGTCATCCAGTGGTTACAGAATCTGCCAGCCAGTACAGGGGACATGGATTCAATCCCTGGTCTGGGAAGATCCCATATGACAAGGGGCAACTGAGCCCACATGCCTAGAGCCCATGCTCTGCAACAAGAGAAGCCACTGCAATGAATCGCAACACAGAGTTGCCCCCAGGCAGGGAAAGGATGTGGACAAGAGATGGTTATGGGGTTTGGAACTGACCTGTACACACTGCTATATCTGGAGTGGATAGCCAACAAGGACCTACTGTATATGGCACATGGAACTCTGCTCAATGTTATATGGCAGCCTAGATGGGAGGGGAGTTTGGAAGAGAATAGATTTATGTTTATGTATGGAAAAAGCTTCCCTGGTGGCTCAGACAGTAAAGAGTCTGCCTGCAATGCGGGAGACCCAGGTTTGATTTCTGGGTTGGGAAGATCCCCTGGAGAAGGAAATGGCAATCCACTCAAGCACTCTTGCCTGGAAAATCCCATGGACAGAGGAGCCTGGTAGGCTACAGTCCATGGGGTCGCAAAGAGTCGGACACGACTGAGCTACTTCACTATGGAAAAGGCAGAGGAACCAGAGATCAAATTGCCAACATCCACTGGATCATGGAAAAAGCAAGAGAGTTCCAGAGAAACATCTATTTCTGCTTTATTGACTATGCCAAAGCCTTTGACTGTGTGGATCACAATAAACTGTGGAAAATTCTGAAAGAGATCGGAATACCGGAGCACCTGACCTGCCTCTTGAGAAATCTGTGTGCAGGTCAGGAAGCAACAGTTAGAACTGGACATGGAACAACAGACTGGTTCCAAATAGGAAAAGGAGTACGTCACGGCTGTATATTGTCACCCTGCTTATTTAACTTCTATGCAGAGTACATCATGAGAAACACTGGACTGGAAGAAACACAAGCTGGAATCAAGATTTCCAGGAGAAATATCAATAACCTCAGATATGCAGATGACACCACCCTTATGGCAGAAAGTGAAGAGGAACTACAAAGCCTCTTGATGAAAGTGAAAGTGGAGAGTGAAAAAGTTGGCCTAAAGCTCAACATCCAGAAAACGAAGATCATGGCATCTGGTCCCATCACCTCATGGGAAATAGATGGGGAAACAGTGTCAGACTTTATTTTGGGGGGCTTCAAAATCACTGCAGATGGTGACTGCAGCCATGAAATTAAAAGACGCTTACTCCTTGGAAGAAAAGTTATGACCAACCTAGACAGTATATTCAAAAGCAGAGACATTACTTTGCCAACAACGGTCCGTCTAGTCAAGGCTATGGTTTTTCCAGTATTCATGGATGGATGTGAGAGTTGGACTGTGAAGAAGGCAGAGTGCCGAAGAATTGATGCTTTTGAACTGTGGTGTTGGAGAAGACTCTTGAGAGTCCTTGGACTGCCAGGAGATCCAACCAGTCCATTCTGAAGGAGATCAGCCCTGGGATTTCTTTGGAAGGAATGATGCTAAAGCTGAAACTCCAGTACTTTGGGCACCTCATGCGAAGAGTTGACTCATTGGAAAAGACTGTGATGCTGGGAGGGATTGGGGGCAGGAGGAGAAGGGGACGACAGAGGATGAGATGGCTGGATGGCATCATGGACTCGATGGACGTGAGTCTGAGTGAACTCCGGAAGTTGGTGATGACAGGGAGGCCTAGCATGCTGCGATTCATGGGGTCGCAAAGAGTCAGACACCACTGAGTGACTGAACCAAACTGAACTGATGGCTGAGTCCCTTCACTGTTCACCTGCAACTATCACAATATTGTTTGTTAATCGGCTATACCCAATACAAAATAAACAGTTTAAAAAAGAGAGTAGCCCCTGTTCAGCCCAACTAGAGAAAGCCTGTGCACAGCAACGAAGACCCAGGACAGCTAAAATTTTAAAAAACAATGCTTGAAGAGCGGTCAAAGCTGCCCCGTTGGGTGGGGCCTATCCACCCCAGGCCCTCAGGGTCCCCAGCACTCTCCACTGCTCCCCAACACCTAGACCAAAGAGCACCTGTCTTTGCCATCATGTCCACACTGCTGTTTTTTATCGTCAGGGGAAAATTCTGTGTACCCACATCTCTATAAAGGGTAGAAAACTGGAAAGACCAAAGCATTGTGATTTTTCTTGTACTTGGCTGGCTTCACTTGCCCGCCTTCACTGTCTAGCCCTGTAGGCATTTTTACTTCCATTCCCCTAAAAAGCTAGTCTCCACTTTTAATGGCCTTTAGCTGTTTAGGGGAAAAAATAATGAGTCCTAGTGACCTGGAAACATTCCAGACAGATTTATTATCTGCTTCTTAGTCCCTTCTTTCCCCAACTTGTTTTCCCTCCCCAACTTGTTTTTAGCTGAAACATCTGTTTTTTTTGTGGGTTTTTTTCCTATCAATTCCATAGTTTAATAGAAAAAGGTGTACTGTTCGATCATGTTATTTTTTTTCTAATGCTTTCAGAATTCAAATTTTCAATAGACCAATAAAGCCATTTTTAGTATGAGAAATATCACTGTTTAAATTTCCATACTTAATTGTTGGCATAAGGATGTGCTTAGTACAGGCCATTTATATATTTCAAGCATTGACTCTACCCCATCATAAAACAATGGTATCTAAAAACAACCCTATATGTTTGATAAGAGCTGTGTTTGCTGGTCGTTATCACTCATCAAACCATAAACAGTTGTAATTCACACCTAGGTGTGTCTCCTATTCATACAGGTGTGTATGAATACCACATACCTGGGACTTCCTTAATGAATGATGATGGCAAAATTTATTATCAAATTTCTAGTCTTGTGAGTTGATGGACATGATGAACAGCCTCAATGAAAAGTTTAATGTTTGATAGTACAAAATATTGCAAAATTTCAAATATCAAATGCTAAGATATTTGAATCAGGAAAGGCAAGTCTTTGTTATAAAGTTTGCTGCTGCTGCTGCTGCTAAGTCGCTTCAGTTGTGTCCAACTCTGTGCGATCCCATAGACGGCAGCCCACCAGGCTCCCCCCGTCCCCGGGATTCTCCAGGCAAGAACACTGGAGTGGGTTGCCATTTCCTTCTCCAGTTATAGAGTTTAACATGGACGTAAAGTAATTCAAGTTCACTGTGTGATTTTGATAAAGTCAGCCTGATGAGTGAGACATTTTCCCCCCTCTGACCTTCTACATGCATGTGATTTGAGAATAAATGACTTGAAGCTTGTAGAATGATTGAAATTCCTGGCTATGACTCTGTCAGGCCCCAATAACCCCGTACACACCACCTCCAAAGGACTGTTCCTAGAGCCTTGATTTCTAACCCATCAGAATTGCAAACCTGACAGATCTTACGGGATTCCCAGAGAGTGCCACTTCTCCTCTCTCAGTCACTGCTGACCTAGCAGCATCCTAGTCCACAGCTGACCACTGTCAAAGCACCCCCACCCCTGCAGGAGTGATGGCAGACATCCCCAGTCCCAACCTAGAACTCTGGCACTGGGGCAGCTTTTCTTGGCAGCCTCAAGAGTCAGCTGTGGCCCGGACCTTCCCTGTCCTCAAGCCAGCCCAGTCAGCAGTGCCCCCATGCCAACTACTGGACTTCATTATGGTCACTTCATAGCATCCCTGTCAGGCTTCCACCTCAAAGGACCACTTTAAATGATAATAAAGCCAGGCTTCTCGCTTAAGAGAAGCATAGGGAACAGTGCATGATGGGTAGATGGGAATTGATATCTTTAAACCAGCTTTAACATTTTAAGTCTTGAAGCATAGACAAAAGTAAACTTCTATCTTAATCCATCAGGACTGCTGTAACCAAATACCATAGACTAGGTGACTTGTTGCTGCTGCTACTGCTCAGTCGCTTCAGTCGTGTCTGACTCTGTGTGACCCCATAGACGGCAGCCCACCTGGCTCTCCCGTCCCTGGGATTCTCCAGGCAAGAATACTGGAGTGGGGTGCCATCGCCTTCTCCGTCCAGTTGCCAACCATTAACAACAGACATTTATACAGACATTCATTTCTCGTGGTTCTGGAAGCTGAAAAATCCAAGATCGAGACTCCAGCAAGTTCTGTGTCTGGTGGGAATCTGCTTCCTGGTTCACAGATGCTGTTTTCGCTGTGTCCTCACATGGCAGAAGAGGCAGAGCACTCTTTGGAGTCTCTTTTATGAGGGCGCTAAACCCATTCATGAGGGCTCCACCCTCATGACCTAATCACCTGCCAAAGCCCCCACCTTCTAACACCATAACCTAGCACATTAGGTTTCAACCTATACGTTTTGAAGGAACACAAACATGCAGTTTATGGCTGCCTCTGTATGCCTGCCTTAGCTTTGGAGTTCAGATGTGATGACAGAGAGGGAGATGGGAAAGGCAGGAGTAAACGAAACATCTTGGTGCCAAGATGATCACACAGTAAATCACAGCTCATGCCATTTGCTCAACAGCCCTGCCAACAGGTCCGGACAGCTATTATTAGTTCTATTTTACAGCTGAGAAACACAAATCCAAAGAGGGTAAATGACTTGGTCAAGCACATCTGTGACAAAAACTCAGATGTTTCCCCTCAAGTTCAAGTCCAGGACTCTTTCTCTTCTCATCTTCATCCTCCTAAGCCCTGCCTTGGTAATCTTGTGAATCTTCAGCCTTAAAGTTTCATAACATTCTCATGAAATAATTGCTCTGATAACTAAGAATCAGCACAGTCTACATTTTAGGCACCAAAGTCCTGAAACTCAGAGAGGTGAAGAGCTCTGGCTTAAAACAAAACCAAGCCCTTCCAGCTATAGGACAAAACATGGTCCCATCCACTGGGACCATGCTGGAAATGCATAATTATTAGTTGTATGGATACAGAATCATTTTGGATAGTTTCCCAGTGAAAAATCAATGGTGCAGTCACAGTGGCCATAGGTGCAGGACGAGGCAGTGTTGTTGGCTGACATTAATCACTACACAGCCATAAAAGAGAAGGCTTTGTACTTACTTTGCTGGAGCACACCGACTCAGCAGAGGGAAGAGATATGATTCCTATACTCCATCATCTGTATCCACCCAGGGACTCCAAGATCAGAGGCAACATTTAACACCAGTGTGACTGTCAGCTTCTGAAGACAGACACATCTGCAGCCCATGCTCCCTCTCCCACTCAAACCCAATCTACTGAAATCAGTCCATAAGAAGGCAGGAGACGGGCTTTAGTGTCTGTTAGTATCTCCCCTAAGAGGCTAGATGAAGCAAAATACGTACGTGCTAAGTTGCCCTCAGTTGTGTCTGATTCTTTGTGACCCCATGGACTGTAGCCTGCCAGGCTCCTCTGTCCACGGGATTCTCCAGGCAAGAATACTGGAGTGGGTTGCCATGCCTTCCTCCAGGGGATCTTTCTGACCCCGGGATCGAACCTGTGTCTCTTATGCCTCTTATATTGGCAAGTGGGTTCTTTACCACTAGCACCACCTGGGAAGCAAAATATGAGACTACAGTAAATGAGATCTACTCTTACTGTGAGCAGACATCATTTCTGTGTTGCAGTCTTCAGATGTCAGTGTCACAGCCAGTACTCAGCCTAGATGGAGCTTAAAAGCATGATCTCTGAACAGACAGCCCGCATTTGTATCTGAGGTCTGCTGCTTAGGGTCTGTGCAGTCCTAGGCATGTTGTTTAACCCTTCTGTACCTCACTTTATCATCCCTGATGTGGGAATAATAAATAATAACACCCACTATGGAAAGTTATTGTCAGGACTAAATGATTTGCTACATATGAAACACTTAGAAATGGGAGCAAGTATAAAATCTGCTGGGCTTCCGAGGTGACCCTAGTGCTAAAGAACCCACCTTCCAATGCTGGAGACATAAGAGACATGGGTTCGATCCCTGAGTCAGGAAGATCCCCTGGAGGAGGTCATGGCAACCCACTCCAGTATTCTTGCCTGGAGAATCCCATGGACAGAGGAGCCTAGTGGGCTACAGTTCACAGGTTTTCACAGAGTCAGACATGACTGAAGCAACTTAACACACACAAGTCATAAAATCTGTGAGAATAAATATGAAATCAGTGTTTTCTCTTCCTGTCTACCTATCTTGCAGCTTTGGAAGTGGTCTAAACCACTTAGATCACTTAAAGTGAGGCACCCACTAAAGTCTCTTCCAGCTCAAAGCTTCCCTGGCTCTGTGTCAGGTTTCAGCTACATCTCCAAGAGTAGACCATGGACAGGCAGCACCGGTGTCATCAGGGAGCTTGTTAGAAATGCAAATTCTTCTATAACATAACATACTCTCCAGGTAATTTTTAAAGTTGGAGTAGCATTGTCTCAGAATCTTCTCTTTACTGAGAAACTTCAAGCTAGATGCTCATATTCAGTCAGGAGCCCCACCCATGGGGCTCTTACCACTGTACCTGCAGAGACCAATGGAGAAGGAAATGACAACCCACTCCAGTATTCATGCCTGGAGAATCCCAGGGACGGGGAAGCCTGGTGGGCTGCCGTCTGTGGGGTCGCACAGAGTTGGACATGACTGAAGCAACTTTGCAGCAGCAGCAGCAGCAAAGACCAAACATCTTCATTGTTCCCTTTGACTGGCAGATCAGTTGGAAGCAGAGGGTTTAGAGGGATTTTTTTTGTTCTTCAACACAACCAGCTCAGTCGTTTAAGAAAAGAATGTTATTTATTTATTTTTAAAAGATTTTTTGATGTGGACCATTTTTGAAGTCTTTGTTGAATTTGTTACAATATTGCTTCTCTTTTATGCTTTGGTGTGTTGGCCAAGAGAAGTGAAATCTTAGGTCCCTGACTAGGAATCAAACCTGCACCCTCTGCATTGAAAGGAAAAGTCTTAACCACTGGACCACCAGGGAAGTCCCAAGAGTGATATTTAGAGTGAGAGGACAGTCCTGGCTGGGGCAATTCCAGGAGTGATGCATGGAACTGACCCTGGTGACACAGATGGTAAAGAGTATGCCTGCAATGCAGGAGACCCAGCTTCAAAGTGGGCATGGCAACCCACTCTGGTATTCTTTCCTGGAGAGTTCCATGGACAGAGGAGGCTGGTGGGCTACAGTCCATGGGTCACAAAGAGTTGGACACAGCTGAGTGACTAACACTTTCAGTTCTTTCTGCATGGGGCTGAGTTTTTGCCCCTAGTTTTCATATCATATGATCTTAGATCAGATTTCCACCTCCCATCCAGTGTTGTGGTCCAAATGAGTTTGTAAACTAGAGGTTGCAGCTGTGTGATGCAACCTTGGGGGATGGCCTCTAGTTGCTTTTTTTTAAAATTTGAGTCTAGCTAAGCTCATGAGGAAACTCCGAGAAGTCATTCTCTGACACGAAGAGACCATTAGGCAATAAAAATTGGTCAATAGTCTTTGCTAAGTTTTCTCAAAATTCAAGCTGTTAACCATAAGTAATCACTGCAGATTTCTAAAGAGGAAAAAAGAATAAGTGAATGGACTTTGACATTGACCTCGAACTCTCTCCCCACTCCTGTGTTTCATTGCATGTATTTATTCCAGGCTCTATCCCTTTTATGATCAACTAACATAAATATAAAACACAACATTTCTAATGTGCACTTCTTTGATGTTCTGTAGGGCATAGTTCTTGTCAAGTTACTTCTTGAGCAACAGTGAAACCACTACTTATCCAGTTTTCTTCCCAAGCTGAAAAATGTTAGTCAACACACAGCCTTCTGATACATTACAGCATCAGCATCTCTTGGATCTTCTATTTTTTTAAAAAATAAATCTTTTAAAAATTATTTATTCTTTTTTTTTTTTTGGCTGTGCACGGGCTTTCTCTAGTTGCAGAGAGTGGGGGCTACTCTCTAGATGCAGGTGCACCGGCCTCTCATTACAGTGGCTTCCCTTGTTGCAGCGCATGGGCTTTATGGTGAGTGGGCTTCGGTAGTTGTTGTACATGGGCTTAGTTGCCCTGCAGCATGAGGGCTTTTCCTGGACCGGGGATAAAACTGGTGTCTAGCCTGCATTCTTACCACTGGACCACCAGGGAAGCTCTTAGGTCTGCTTCTTAAGAGTCATTCTATTGTAGAGGCACAACGCCATTCCAGTTCTTATCACCCCACAACCTGGGGGTTTCAGCAACCCCTTGGCCATACGTTTGATGGACCAGCCTGCTTCCTCGGCTGTGTACATACTTCCATTGTCATAGCAACACCTCTCAAAGACTTTTATCATAACATATCCTTCATGCCTTTGACAAAGACCTTACTCTGCATCATTTTGTCTGTTCTGTCAAAGCTGAATGTCTCTCCCCAGCCACCAAGCTATTTGCTAGCTCTGCCACCCACTACATCAAGAGAAGTCTTCATTTTCGTTTCCGTTCCAGAAAACTCATGTGCCATTTTCATCACTCCACTTACCTCGTCCCACCTCCAGTGCACCACACATGCCCCCGACGATGCACTTCGCTCATCCCGAGTTCTTCTTCCTCCTTTCCTTCCAGTTGTCTTCAACTACTGTGGCAGAGTTCTTACTAAATATTGCCTCCTGTCCCCACTGTCCTTATATGCCCTGCTACTGCTGTATCCACACTACCTTGCTTTGCAAATACCTCCAAGCAATCTCCATATATAAGTTCTTATTAGGTAGTTTACTAGTGAAGATTGGAGGCAACAGAGAACTTCCCATTGCTTTTGTTAATGCTATACTTGCGGGACCAGTTCAGAGAGTTGAGGTCGGTAGAATGAACGCTCAGCATGAAGTGGGTGCTCACTACATGTTATTCATCAATGGCAAAAAAATAAGTTGCTTGATCTTCCGAAGACAACCAGGGCAGGAAAAGCAGTTTGGAATCCTTCTCAGCAAGGCATACTGTAGAGAGCTCTAAGGAGACACAATTAGAAACTGTCTTTTCTATATTCATGTAAACGGTGAAAGCACATATGTGAAAAAATATGAGGCCGACTGTGGCTTTTTGGATGGCTGCACACTTCTCTTCTGCTCTGAGTGCTTACCTGGTTTGCATTACGATTTCCTTCCTTGTTGGAAAACGACATAGACTTTCTCCCTTTCTTTGGAAGAAGTAGGACCTGTTGGAAATGTGAGGCTCCAGGATTGAAATGCAATGGGCTTGGCTGTAGTGCTCTGTAGTGCATTTCTTGACAAGTCCTGAAAAGACTATTGAATTCTGGCCTGAGCTTTTTTTTTTTTTTTTTCCCCTGCAGTATTTGGATGGGATTCAGCTGCCATGTTTGGCTGGATTGAGTAATCAAAAGAGTTGTTTTTTTTTTCTTTCTCGACAGTCTTATGTACAATTTCATCCTTTAGAGTTCAAATGGAATATTTTACTGCTAATGCAAATACAGTAGAGTCATAGCTCTTTCATAAACAAACAATCCGTCTTTTTAAATGACGTGGAAACAGGCAAAAACATAAACTGATCGTGTGATCCTGATAGAAAACCTGCCAGGTAGGTGGTGAGTTTACTAGGGCATACCAAGTTGCATTGGAGATTTTTTTTTTTTTTTAGTTCAACACGCATTTTGGATGAACTTTTACTTAACTGTAGAAATTTTTCCCTCTTTTGTTTGATACGATAAAAGTACTGTATCCATCTTTTCTGCGCTGTTTGTAGCTGGTGTGAGTTTGGTGGGCTAGGAGTTTTTTGATGCTCTCTAATCAAATTCAGAGGGCTGCTGGCCTTTAATCTACTCCATCTCTAAAATTCTAGCTTTAATGATCAGACGAGCCTGCAGTTTTTTCCTTTGTGATTAAAAAAGGGAGAAGCCGAAATGTGTTTATTATTCTGCAAAATACCTGAGATGATAGGATCCCCAGTGCTGCACCGTGTCCTGGAAATGAGAACTGGTCCAATTACAGACTCCTCAAGCCAAGGGAGGGACATTAACAAGTCAGAGGGACAGAGTGGCATCATGTGACGTCACGTGACGTCAGTGGGTGATTGTGCAGTGCTGTCTGCTAAACAGTGCTGGCCTTGTGCCTTTCAGGTTCCCTGCAAGTCATGAACAAAACCAGAAGGATTATGGAGCGTGGCGGGGCCACCTTCACCAATGCCTTCGTGACCACGCCCATGTGCTGTCCCTCCCGCTCCTCCATGCTCACTGGCAAGTACGTGCACAACCACAACATCTACACCAACAACGAGAACTGCTCTTCCCCCTCCTGGCAGGCGGTGCACGAGCCTCGGACGTTTGCTGTCTATCTGAACAGCACCGGCTACAGAACAGGTAAAGGGAAATTTCCAGGCCTTCAATTCCGTGAATTCTGGTAACGCATCTCAGAAAAATGCACTATGTGATGAAATCTGTGAGCTTCCAGTCGGTCCCTAAATGGAAGGAGCTAGACTTGTCTCCCTCTGCATCCCTTATTTTTCTCTCTGATGACTGTCCCAGCTAGAGATCCCTTAGAGAAAAGTCAGAATGATTCTTAGTGGACACGTGAAGAAAAAGCTGTCCCCATCAGTGCATGCATGTGTGTATGCTCGGTCACTAAGTCATGTCCTATTCTTTGCAGTCCTATGGACTATAGCCTGCCAGTGTCCTCTGTTCCATCAGAGCACCCAGCAACTGGAATTTTCCAGACAACCTGCAACTGAAGAGTTTCTATCCCATGAGCCTGCTTACCTCAACCGCCCAAATTTCCAGGTCCTGGTGCCAACTGAGCACATTCTTGCATGCAGAGCACCTATCCCAGGATCTGGGACACAATAGATTATCAAAATTATTTACTGAATTCATAAATAGCTGAATGAAATAATCCAATGAGGTGTGCTTTATTAATTCACCTATTTACTTACTCATAATTAATAGGATTCCACTTTTCTTTAGCTTCATTGTGGTTACTTTTAGATCTCAAATGTTCACCCTTATTTTCCAGGAAAGGAGGACATCCCATGGTACACCCTTTATCACCGTTTAACCTACATAGATGAGGGGTGTGGTTAACTGGTGTCTTGCAAATTAGGGACCTCCTTCCAGAGAGATCATAAACATCATGCCAGTCGTTCTAAGAAATAAGCAAGGCTCCTTCCTGTATGATTGACCCAAAGCCTTTATTCACCAAGCATTTAAATGCTCTTGTTAGGTTTTCTGAGCATTTCTTTTTTTTAAATTTTTATTTATTTTTTATTATTTTAAACTTAGCCACATGTGGCCAATAGCTACCATATTGTATTAGACAGCACAGTTTCCACTATCTTTGGGGGAGTGGAACCATTTTAATAGAATTAGGAGTGGGAAAGACATAGTCTGAGCATTTTTTTAGGAGAGGAAACCCAGATATTGATTGAGGGCTGTAATGGAAAATAATTTTTTCAGAACCAACTAGACTTATTCAGAAGAACTCCAGGTGTCATCATTAAAAACTTGGAAATGACTTTCAAGTCTACAGATTCTCTATTCTGAAGACTTGAAAGGATTTTGGATAAAGGTATTCTCTTGGAAAAGACTCTGATCCTGGGAGGGATTGGGGGCAGGAGGAGAAGGGGACGACAGAGGATGAGATGGCTGGATGGCATCACTGACTCGATGGACGTGAGTCTGAGTGAACTCCGGGAGTTGGTGATGGACAGAGAGGCCTGGCGTGCTGCGATTCATGGGGTCACAAAGAGTCGGACATGACTGAGCAACTGAGCTCAACTGAACTGAACTGATTCTCTCTCAAATCTCTTCTAAAAATGAAATTAATCTTTCTCGCTGGATTTAGGAACTATGTGGTCATTGGCTTCTGTGCAGAACACCTTGTGGGCACTTAATACTTGTTATTTATGGATGAAAATACTGACTGTGGAGATGATAGCATTGTCATCCGCAAACATCTCAAAGCCTCCACGCCCAGAAGGAACTCCTCCCATGAGCCTCAAAGGTGTCTGCTTATGCTTCAGAAAGAAACTAGGTTACTTGGAGAGCCTTATCCTGAGTGTTTTCCCACATAAGTGGTTTAAATTTATAGCACCTTTCATCTGAGAGCTCTAAAGCAATTTGCAAATCTCTCCAACATCCCTGTAGGATTCATAAACAGCAAATGTACTTGGCTCCATTTTATAACTGAGGTGAGGATTTCAAATACTGTGTGACCAACTCAGAAGCAAAATCAGAAATGGTCCCCTGATGCCTGACTCCTGATTTTGACCACCGAATTGTGTTTTATTCATGGGAAGCATTGTGTGAAGTCAGTGCCTTTCAACTCTCACTGTCCCTGTAATTTAATTCCTATTAGCAGAGACAGAGTTGGAACCTAGGGAGTTAGAACAGTCGTCATATCCAGACCAACATGGTTGGGGTCTGTCCTAGGAAACAGAGATATGGGTGACAACAAGAACCCTGCTGAGACTTAGAGCTGTTGACTACGGCTTGCGAATACATTTCAGGGCCAAACCAAGAAAGGGACAAACGAAAAGAAGTCCGGAGAGAGAGTGAACAGTGGTTTGGCTATAGTTGACAGTGTTTCATTGGGTACTTGAAATTTGCTAAGAGGCTAGATCTTGGGTGTTCTTATCACTACAGAAAATAATGGAAACTACTGAACATGTACAGGGATGAGTATGTTGATTGGCTTGGCGATGGTTCCTGTTTCACAGTGTTTTTGTATAGTGGGCCTTTGGGTTATAAACCTTAGAATTTTTGATTGTCAGTTATACTTCAGTAAAGCTGGGCCATCAGAAAGAAAGGGGAAAAATCGGAAATTGATATTTTGTGCTTGCTTCCTCTGTACCAGGCATTTTAGCTGAGTTTTCTCGCCTAATCCCTGAAAGGATTTACCCGTATTGCCAGTGAAGAAACAGAAACTCAGGAGAGTTGGTCTGAGGTCACAAGCTCATCAGTGACAGTCTGAATCTAGCACACTTGACTCCATCTTTCTTCTTCCCGTTACCTTATTTCCTGACCTATATTTCTATCATGCCTCATTCCAAAGTGCCTGATAGTGACACATAAAACATAATAGGATACGGAGCAATAAGGACCCTGTCCAGTAGAAATGGAGGGTAGAACCAGTTCATATCAAGGCAAAGGTTAATATACAAACCACACACATGCCACAGAATTGTGGAGAAAGGCTGCATATTTGAAGCTAAACTTCCAGATGGCAAAAGCAAAAATGGAAACGCCATCTAGTACAAAGTTCATTGGGTCACCAAGAAAAAACAAATCTGTTGCTTCTAAGAAGCGGAGTGTATTCTGGTACTTGTTTAAATTATCCTATGCTGTATCCATCCTACAGTGGGTTACGAGAGCTTGAGTAAACCTCAGAGATAATTTCGTTCAGTTCTCCTATTCTCAAATGGTAAAGAATCCGCCTGCAATGGAGGAGACCTGAGTTCCATCCCTGGGTCGGTAAGGTTCCCTGGAGAAGAGAATGGCAACCCACTTTAGTATTCTTGCCTAGAGAATCCCATGGAAAAGCAGCCAGGTGGGATAGTCCATGGGATCACAAAGAATCATACAGGACTGAGCAACTAAGCATATACAGATAAACAAACTTAAATATTTCACAATTGTTTTTTTTTTTGTTTTTTTTTTACTTTTTGGCCACACCACCCAAAAGGTGTGGAATCTTAGTTCCTTGACCAAGGGAAGCACAAAGTGCTAACCACTGGACCACCAGGGAAGTCTCATCAGATGAACAAATTTAGACCCACAAGATAAGAGGACTTGCTGAAAATGACCCATCTGATGTTCTGCTAGGAAGAGTGAGCAACAAGACCTTGGTCTTCAGGGCTCTTTCCAGTATAGTACCCTAGCCTTGTGGGTTAGGTCTAGGAGGAAACTGCAGACAATCAGCCTTTCCCAGGGACAACTAGCAGTCTCATGGTGCAGTCCATTGGGCCTGCTTCAATCAGTTCTCTTCTTCAGGAAGAGGAGATTTGCTTCTGGAAATTAACTCATATTCTGTAGCCAACCTTCTTCCCTGGGGTCTAGAACTTAGGTAATAATGGAATTTACAGTGAGTCATTCTACAAAGCAAAGGAATTCTTTAAGGAAAACAGGACTTTTTCAAATGCTTAAGATTTTTTCAAACACTCTGCTAGGAATAAAAAATGGATGATATGCACCCAGGAAAATAAATTTTGAGAGTGCCCTCTAGTAAATCAGAAAAGGTAAAAATTGGAAGGCTAAAACAGCAGTGATAATAAGCTATATAATTTCAATTCATCTTTAATGGGAAAATATTGATATGTCTCAGACAGTTAGGAAGTAAAGATGTCTCTGTGACAATAATTACCAATCCAACCAGGGACAGAGACTCATTTGAAAATCTACAAATAAGCACATCCGGATGATAGACATCTCAGGAAATTAAGAGAATTGGTGTGTAGGTTTTAAACCAGCATAATTATTTATGAACCACTAAACTAGTGGGGGGGAGCGAATGTATAAAGACTTTATTGTTTTCCTAACAATAAATACATCCTTTAGAACATTTAGCTGAGAACATAGGAAAAATAATGACAGAAGCTGTATTACACATAAAGATCCATCTAGCGAGAAGCACAAAGCAGTAATCAGTTTTACGAAGAACAACTCAGAGAAGACAAACTACTGAGAGGCTTATTTTGGGAGGTATCCAGAGTACATAGATTTAAATGAATTGATCCAGTATTGTACTTACCATTGTATGACATTATTTTCTTTTTTCAGAACCGAGGCATATTTTTGGACTGACTATAACCTAAATTTTTCTAACTTTACTCATGGAAAATATGACTTCACAGCAGCTTAAATGTTTAAGAAAGGAAAATACAATAACATTTCTATTGCATTTTATGTTCTAAGTGAAGTGGTAACAATATTGTATTATCTATCATAAAAAGGAAAATTCTACCTGATTATCCACTCAAAAATTTTTAGTTTAAATTTCTTTTGAGAGTAGAGACATGAATGTAAGACCTGGCATAAATTTTAAATTGACAGTAATAATCCATAGTTGAGAGGTAACATCAAGTATTAGGGGAAAAACCCTGAACCAAATGGTGGAGAACTGGAATCACGTCCTTACTCTGCCTTGAACTTATTTCGAGAACTTTTCCAGGCCAGTTTTCTAACCTATAGAATGCAGAGATAGGACTAGAGGGATTGCTTAGTTCTCTTTCCTATCCAAAATTATATTGTAATTTTATTATAATCACTGTAATCATACTGATTCCTTTAAAAATGGTAGTGCTCAAATTATAATCATACCACAGGATTTGTAAATTCACAGGTGAATTAAATTTTAGTCATACTAATTCTGCTTCATATCACTGGGGTGGAAGGGACAATATTTAATAAAGACCTGCAATAAAATTATGTAAAGAATTATTTTTGTAACAAAACACTGCAGACAAGTTAATCAATTTTTATGTGTCTTTTTACAATATAAAATTTATTTATGTTACTTATGAAGTGAAATTAAAGTCGCTCAGTCGTGTCCGATTCTATACAGTCCCATACCCTGTAGCCCGCCAGGCTCTCTGTCCATGGAATTCTCCAGGCAGGAATACTGGGATGGGTTGCCATTCCCTTCTCCAGGGAATCTTCCAGACCCAGAGATAGATCCTGGGTTTTCTTCATTTCAGTCAGGTTCTTTACAGCCTGAGCCACCAGGAAGGCCCCATGTAATATAAAGTATATATTTAGTATATAAATATATAAAAGGATATATATATATATATATAAGTATATAAATATATAAATATAAACTATATATTTATACTTTTATACTTATACTTCTTATACTCATAAAAAAGTATATTTATTCTCTAGTATGAGATGTTTTAAAATGTATTAATAGAGTTCAGTAAAAGTAAAACAAACTAATATTCTTATTTTTATGAATGATAGTATTATGAATTTTTGATAAGTACCCAAAAACAAGATGTAGCATACTACCAGTTCAGTTCAGTCGCTCAGTCGTGTCCGACTCTTTGCGACCCCATGAATTGCAGCACGCCAGGCCTCCCTGTCCATCACCAACTCCCGGAGTTGACCATAGTATGCTATTAATTGAGTCACATTATCCTTAAAACTATAGTAGACTTTGATCCATAAAGAGATATAAAGTAAGATTCCTGTCTTTGCTAGACTTCCAGTCTAGTTGGGGAAACCAAACTCATGTGTACGAGGTGACATAAGAATAAATCATAATTTTAACTTGATTCAAAATTATGTAAATTTATAGTTATTATTAGTGAAATCCTGCCACCCCAAATCGAATCATTGCAAGGAATGAGAGCTCAATTAGTACATTATTTGTTATATTAAATAACATTTGACTTCTCTACAGCATCAGAAATCTTTTGTATATGTAGTTACTATTGCAAATCTAAAAATAAAAGCTTTTGCCTCAAATAGTTCAAGGAAATTTTTCTAAGTGTTGTGTAACAGGTAGTTTTGGACAGAAGTAGTGTTGACTGAAGTCAACAGTCATTATGGTCAGGTCTTTGTGATCTTTCTCTCTGTCACCCAACCCCACCTTCCACCTTCTAAACAGCTATGAAGGAAAGTGTTTAATGGCCCAGAGAAGAGAGGAGGGGTAGATGGTGTGCTAGTGACATTTTCAGACAGTAGTTGAGTTGAATTGCCAAAGCTAAAGGATTGAAAAACTTCAAACGACATGTAATATAATGGCAATATGGGCAAGAAAATGAAGTTCACCTTCGAGACGGAGGAAGAAATTTAGTGCATCTGGAGGAAAATAATTAGAATCCCAGATAATCAATTGCAGAGCACTGCCAGGAAGTGTTGTTGAAAGAGGCCAGGGGTAATTACAAATGAGCCTCAGTGTTCGAAGGTGACGCTAAAGGCTGAGTAACTTGACACTGCCAACACTGGGTACTGCCTCCTGATGCACAAGGTCCCGTCTCCCTTGGAGCCAAGAGTGATGGGTGAGGACACATTTGGAATAGTGAGTACATTTTTTACACCCCATTAACACAAAGACATGGAAAACCTGGAGGGAGTTCTGAAGTGAATAACAGGGACTATTAAGAGACTTAAAGGAATTGTTTATAAGGGGAGGATTAAGGGAAAGGGCGATAGCCATGGCAATGGGTAGAAAACAGTTCTAAATAACCTAACGAGTAAAACAATGAGGAAAGGGCAGGAATGACTTGGCCTGGCTTCCTTGAGAGGGGGGAACAAAAACAGAGAACAAAACTAAAAGTAGCAAGAAAAAAAATCTGAAAAACTAATTAAGCAAGAAAATGTCAGCCAATTGGGAGAGAATTTGTTGCTACAAAAATGAATCAGATTAGGGGAGAAAACTGTGTAATCTCTCCAGCGATGTTTTCAGATGCACAGGGCAGAACTCTAGAACAGAATTTCCTTGCACTTCAGGAGGGTAAGTTATTTAAATCAGAACCCAGAGTTGAAAAGCTAATGATCATGGTGATGGTAATCATAATATTAGGGCTACCCAGGTAGCTCAATGGTAAAGAATCTGCCTGCCAATGCAGGAGAATTGGGTTCCATCCCTGAGTTCGGAGGATTCCCCTGGAGGAAGAAAGGGCAACCCACTCCAGTATTCTTGCCTGGGGAATTCCATGGACAGAGAAGCCTAGCCAGCTACAGTCCATGGGGTCAAAAAGAGTCAGACATGACGTAGTGACTAAACAACAAACAAATATCATAATGTTGGGTTGGCCAAAAGGTTCATAAGATATAGAAAAACCTGAGCAAACTTTTTGGCCAACCCAGTACCAGCAGTGGCAGTACTTAATAAGCCTTCATTATGTGCCAGGTACTATTTTCAGTGCTTTACATATGTATTAATTCATTTTCATCCTCACAATATCCCTTCCACTATTATCATCATCTTCTTCATGGTTTTCCAACAAGAGAATTGGAAGTAGAGAGAGGTTAAGTAAGTCACCTCTGGACATGTAATTAGAGAGTAACAGAACCAGGATTTGAACCCAGGCAGGCTGGCCCCAGGCTTTATATTCCTAACCACTATGATCTTTTATAAAAAGAGGGAAAGATGGGGGGAAAAAAAAACCCTGAGGATGAGGAGCAGGCCAGGGGAAAGAGCTGGGCTCTTAATTATCAAGTGAAAGGCTTCTGGAAACTAATCCCGTTCTGAAGTCATGCTGGTGGGGTGTGGCCTTGGTCTGCTGCCTGGGACTCTTAAGTCCCGTTACATTTTGTCAGAAAGAAAAATCATCTGTGGTTCACTGTGAGAAGGTGGTTAGTCTCTGAAGATGAGAACATCTCATTAGAATTCCTACAGCTCATAGGAAGTTCAGAGGGAAATCCTGAGTCACAGTTGACGTGAGGGCCTCTGACACTTTGTTCCATGCCTGTCTGTCTGCTGAGGGGCCCTGGCAGAATTCTCAAGCTGTGGATGTTTGACTAACGGATCACCTGATTTATTCAGTCATTTGCAGATTCAATGTATAAACATTAATTCAGCAAGTAAACAAACATTGCTGTGTTCCTCAGACTTGAGTCAACTCTTCAAAGAAAATAAATCCAAAGAGAAGTATCAACTTTTGCACCTCTGAGGCTCTACTCTATGAAAATATTTTGACCAAATTAGCTTTTTTGAAAAATCATAACTCAATTGAAAACACAAAATTTAACAAGTCCAGAACTTGTAGAGTTCCAAGAATATGTGGGGGTCCATGAACCCCAGTTTAAGAAACTAAAATTAATGGAGCCCCTAGACTACATGCTAGGATGGGAGGAGAGTGCACACAGATGAGATCAAGGCAGTGTTTGTCTGAAAAAAACCTTACAGTGTA